>NC_048596.1:136895896-136923223 GCF_003668045.3 Cricetulus griseus | reverse complement strand
TCCTACAGATATATTTTTGTGTTTTTTGTGGTTTCTTTTTACCACATGTAGACCTGGTGCCCAAAGATATCAGGAGACAGTGTTGGATACCTATAATAGAAGTTACAGACTTTTGTATACTACAATTCGGGTGATGGGATGCAAATACAGGTTCTCTGAAGCAAGAAAACTTTCTCTAACTACTAAGCCATGGATTTGGAATATGGATCTTCCATGTTAATTAAAGCATTCCTAAACTGTTGATTATAATGTTGATAGATTTGAGTAATTTCTGTTTTGATGCTTGAGTGTATCATATCATCTTCCTCAGTGGTGTTTCATGTTTTTTTTTTCTCCATTTACATGTGAATTAGAAGCACGATTGTTTTACGTGTCACTCCCAGTTCCCTCTCACTCTACTCCTCCCCTACCCCCGCAACTAACACCCTACCTAACCCATATACTTTCTGATCCACAGGGAGGGTGAGGCCTTCCATAGGGTGGTCTTCAGATTCTGTCTTATCCTTTGACATAGGGCCAAGCCTATCCATGTGGAGAGGAGGATCCCTACATGTGGAATGGGCTCCCAAAGTCCATTCCTATACCAGGGATAAGTACTGATTCACTACAATAGGCTCCATAGATTTCTGAGGTCTCCCCACTGACACTCATGTTTGTGGAGTCTGGATGATTCCAATTATGGTTTCCCAGCTATCAGTCTGGATACCAAGAGCTCTCACTTGTTCAGTTCAGCTGTTTCTCTGGTTTCTCCAGCCTGGTTTGGACCCCTTTGCTCATCACTTCTCCTTCTCTGCAAATGGATTCCAGTTCAGTTCAGTGTTTAGCTATTTGTGTCTGCTTCTACTTCCACCACTTACTGGATGTAGGCTATAAGATGGCATATGAGTTAATCACCAACCTCATTATCAGGGTAGGTTATTTAAGGTAGCCTATCCTCTATTGCTTAGATTGTTAGTTGGTGTCATCTTTGGAGATTTCCAGATATTTCCCAGGTGCTTGATTTCTTTTTAAACTTATAATGTCTCCCTCTCTTTTGGTCTCTTATCTTGCTCTCCTCTATTCTTCCACATCAAACTTCCTGATCTCCCATGTCCTCCTCACACCTCCTCTTCTCCCCTTCCCATTCTCATAACTCTCTCTCCCCTTGCTCCATGCTCCCAATTTGCTCAGGAGATCTTGTCCCTTTCCCCTTCTCTGTGTGACGATGTATGTCTCACTTAGAGTCCTCCTTGTTTCCTAGCTTCTCTGGAGGTATGCACTGTAGACTGGTAATCCTTTGCTCTATGTCTAATCTTTGGAGATTTCCAGATATTTCCCAGGTGCTTGATTTCTCTTTAAACTTATAATGTCTCCCTCTATTTTGGTATTTCTTATCTTGCTCTCCTCTATTCTTCCACAATTCAAACTTCCTGATCTCCCATGTCCTCCTCGCACCTCCTCTTCTCCCCTTCCCATTCTCATAACTCTCTCTCCCCTTGCTCCATGCTCCCAATTTTCTCAGGAGATCTTGTCCCTTTCCCCTTCTCTGTGTGACGATGTATGTCTCACTTAGAGTCCTCCTTGTTTCCTAGCTTCTCTGGAGGTATGCACTGTAGACTGGTAATCCTTTGCTCTATGCCTAAAATCCATATATGAGTGAGTACTTACCATGTTTGTGTTTTTGTTACTGGATTACATCACTCAGATTACATCACTCAGAATGGTTTCTTCTAGTTCCATCCATTTTTCTTGCAAAATTCAAAATTCCATTGTTTATTCCCACTAAGTTGTACACCACTGTGTAAATGTACCGCATTTTCTCTATCCATTCTTCAATTGAGGGGCATACAGGTTGCTTCCAGGTTCTGGCTATTACACATAATGAACATCATTGAACAGATGTCTTTGTTGTATGGATGTGCTCGATCT
Organism: Cricetulus griseus; assembly: GCF_003668045.3. Taxonomy (NCBI): domain Eukaryota; kingdom Metazoa; phylum Chordata; class Mammalia; order Rodentia; family Cricetidae; genus Cricetulus; species Cricetulus griseus. The sequence continues at coordinate 136,921,315 of NC_048596.1, read as the reverse complement.
TGTGGTAGACAGAATCCCATTTTCTGAGGATTTGCCATACTGATTTGCAAAGTGGCTGTACAAGTTAGCACTCCCACCATCAGTGGAGGGGAGTTTCTCTTTCTCCACATCCTCTCCAGCATAAACCATCCTTAGTATTTTTTATTTTATCCATTCTGACAAAGTAACATGGTATCTCATAAGTATTGTCACTTAAAATTCATGATATTGGCTGTCCTTTAATACATGACAAGAAATAACTATCTCAGGGAATTATGTCCATGTGCATCTAGTCTTTTGAGTGGTTAGGCACACACTTCAGTATGAGAGAACTTTAAAGATGTAACTGACAGTTGCTTTTCAGAACAGACACATGGGAGTGTTTCATAGAAGTATTTTGATGGAGGTGGTCCTTGTGTGTATATGTTTGCCTTATTGATTGACAAATAAAGGACTGTTGGCCAATAGGGAAGCAAGTTATGGGGGACTAGGAATGGAGGAGGATTCTGGTAAATGTAGTACAGAGGAATCTTGTGATCCATGCAGGAAGTGACATAGGAGGTAGACTCAGAATATACCCAGGGACAAGCAGAATATCGCTCTCTTCATACTTCTCTCTTCTGTGGAAATATTATGTGAGCCTGGCAAGAGAGAGAGCATGCTGCCAGCATCCTCGATCAGATAAGTCCTTATCAAATACATAGATTAATGATTATGGTTGATAATTAACACTGAGCTTGTGATGGAGTTTGCTTTCACATGGCAGGACCAACCATTTGGACAAGAAACTTCTCTCCCCTTGTCTGGACAAGGTTACAAAGAAGAGTAACTGCTGAAGTTGCCAAGGGAAAGGATGATCCTTCATATTCCTTCTTCATCAAAAAGACTGCCAGACATATAGGCTGAAGAGGGATGCCCGAAGATTACAGAGTAGCCTTGGGTATCTTTCTTGGAAGAGAGATGTCTCTGTCAATTCTAGAGTTTATATATTATCCTTCTGAAGTTTTCGAAGGAAATCTCCAACACAACGAAGATAACGACACTCACAATAATATAGGCAATAGATAACCCAATTTTACCAAACACGAAAAGAAATAGGATGGCAAAATACACACACAATGACACCACCAACAATAAATCCAAAACAAACAAGAACCAACAATCAATGGACATTAATATCTCTGAATGTCAACGGTATTAACCTGCCCATAAAAAGATAGAGGATAACAGAATGGATACAAACACAGAATCCATCCTTCTGCTATATACAAGAAATACACCTCAAATTCAAAGACAGGCATTACCTCAGAGTAAAGGGTTGAGAAAAGATTTTCCAATCAAGTGAACCAAAGAAACAAGCTCGTGTAGCAATTCTAATATCTAACAGATTAGACTTCAAACTAAAATCAGTCAAAAGAGATGAATAATGGCATTTCATTAAGTATCAGTATTCCCTACTTATTTTTTATCTACCAGAATCAGGATTTCAAGACTTATGTTCAAATCATTGATCCATTTAGATTTGAGTTTTGTGTCGGGTGAGAAGTAGGAGTCAACTTTCATTCCTCTAAATGTAGCTATCCAGTTTGAGCAGCACCATTTGTTGAAAATACTGTCCCCCAAAAATGTATTGTTGGTTTTTTGTCAAATATTAAATGGCTTTATGAAAAAAAAAGAAAATATACCCTAAATCCCTTTCTCTTATCTTAGGAAGAGAGTCATGACTTCACATGAATAAGTTAACATGTCTGCTACTGAAATGTATTTCCACACATATATACATTTTGTAGTAAACATGTGTATGCAAAGAACCAAATTTGCATTTTATAAAGTGGTAACTCCATGAATTGCAAAATTTAGGTTTCATTTGTTATGATTTATTATTTTTTAGAGAATCTACTCTGTGACCATCTATCTTTTCCACCTAAGCTCTTCTGAGTGGGGATTCACAGTGACATGATGTAACTCTCAAGCAAGATCCCACAGCAGAAAGCAGTAATAACTGCCTGATTAAAATTTTATGTCACACTACATCTCCCCCATTCAAGGTGATAAGTGAAGAACTTCTCTGGCCAATAACACTTGGCTATCAAAATTGCCTGACATTTCCATTATCTTACTTAGCTCTAGTTTGCATGCATTTCACCCACTTATCTGCAAGTATTCAAATATAAATTACTTCCTATAATGGCCCATAGGAGAGCATTCAAATGCTGGATTCACTTAAAGAAATGGCCAACAACCTTGATCATCAGGGATATGCATAGAAATCCACTTTAAAATGTCATTTTACACAAATCAGGTTTGATATGTTTAATAAGGAAATTTTAGCACATGCTGAGGAGGATGTAGATTAAAGGGGAGTCCTTATCCACTGTTCATGGCAAAGAAAGCATGTAAAGGCACTTTTGAAATGATTGGGCAGGTTTGTTACAATAAATCTTTTGGCCAAAAGCCACCTGAGCCCTAACGCCACGGGTGTGCTCTATGCCAGCCGCCCACCTGAGTTAGGGCCCAAATTAATACACAGAAACTTGTATTAGGTTCAAATGCTGCTTGGCCAATGACTATGATTTCTCATCTGTTAGCTCAGTCTTAATTATCATTAACCTATATATTTTATAAGACTTATCTTATAAAGGATGCCTTTCACTGGCACCCTCTCCTGCCAGTGGCTCACATGGCGACACTGGAGGAGGAAGGGGAAAAGGGACACTTCCTGTTTCCTTTGCTTAAATATGAGACTCCTTGCTATGTCACTTCCTGCCTGGATCACCACTTCTCTACTACATTTCCCAGAATCCTCTTTGACTTCTAGTCCTAACTTGCTGTCTCATTGTCCAAACAGCATTTTATTCAATAATCAATAAGATAAACAAACATACAAAGAAGTACATTCCCCATCATCTCCTCTGTTCTGTCTAAATAAAAAGAAGGATAGCTTATCTTTATAATAACTGAAGGAAGCTATAACCATAACTATCTGTCTTCAACTCTATCCAAGACCACAGAAGGAAAATATATAAATTCTAGAATTGACAGAAACATCGGCTGCCTGGACAGTCACCCACAGTTCCTCTGTAATGTTGGGGAATCCATCTTCAGCCTATAGGCCACTGTATGGCTGGCACACTTCTCCATTTCAACAGGAACCCTTCAGTACTGTCTTGTTTTGTAAGTTCAGCAGTCACTTTCTTGTGAGTCCTCTATGTCCAGCTTATACTGTAACACACAGTCCAGGAAAGAGCAGTTTCTTACCCTAATGGCTAATCTTGCCAGGTTGAAAGCAAACTCCATAACGAGATTCTTGGATGCCCATCTTCCTTTGTGACGTAATTGGTGTGCCAGGAGCAGTTTTGTCTCACTGCTAAGAAAAACCCTAAACCATTTAATGCCATATTACTGTAGGTCTTTGAAAGGTTTGAAGAATACCTAATCATCTCAAATACATCTCTGTAAATCTAGAAAACCTAACTAACCTAATTATAAGTTCTGACTATTACAGGTAAAATATCTGCATAAACACTATAACTAAACAAGAGGAGACATACACATATCACAAAATTGACCATAAAGTTGTATCAATAAATGAAAATCCATACCAATGCAAAGTATTCATTCCTATATGCTATTCCCCATTTTCTTTCTTTAAAAAGAGATTGACTATGCTCATTATCAGTTATTAAATAAAGCATAACCTTTATTTCAAAGTAGTCTGTCCTTAACTTAAATTTTGAAGTTAGATCATTTTTAAAATGTGCAAGTTAGATTAATTTAGCAGCATTTATATTCAAATGTATTTTAGCAGCAGTAAATCTTTCCTCGGCATTCAAACTATTTAAAGCCAATAATATGACATATAATGTCCAGATTCTCTGTGTATTTTTCATCTCTAGGTGGCTTTTCTACTATTCAACTTTTGCTTCCTTTTGTTTCTTTTTTTTTTCTGAGACAGGGTTTCTCTGTTGAAATCTGCCTGCCTCTGCCTCCCGAGCAAATCCTCCACAACCGGCTACTCTATTTCCTCCTATTACTTTTTCTCTCACAAGCCTACATATATATTTTCCCAACTTTTTTATTTGAATTAGAAACAGGATTGTTTTACATGACAATCCCTTTTCCCTTATCCCACCCGTCCTCCACTACCCCCCCAACTAAAACCTTATCTGTCACATATCTTTTCTGCTCCCCCCTGGATGGTGAGGCCTTCCATAGGGTGTCATCAGAGTCTTTTGTTTCCTTTGGGGTAGTGACTAGGCACACCCCCATGTGTCTTGGCTCAGGGAGTATTCCTCTATATGGACTGGGCTCCCAAAGTCCACACCTATGCTAGGGATAAATACTGGTCTTCTACTGGAGGTTCCATAGATTTCTGAGGTTTCCTCACAGAAACCCATGTTCCTCAGGTCTGGATCAGTCCCATGATGGTATTGCAGCTATCAGACTGGGGAGCAAGAGTTCCCAGATGTTCAGGTCAGCTGTTTCTGTGTGTTTCACTAGCCTGCTCTGGACCTCTGTGCTCTTCACTGGTCCTTCTCTGCATCTGGGTTCCAGTTCAGATCGGTGATTAGTTATGGATGTCTGCTTCTACTTCCAACAGGTGCTGGATGAAGGCATATAAGTCAGTCATCAATCTCATAATCAGGGGAGGGCATTTAAGGTAGTCTCTCTCCATTGCTGAGATAGGTAGCTGGTATCAGCTAGCTGGTATCAGCTACAGAGATGTATTTGAGATGATTAGGTAGATTTCCCTAGTGCCTGATTTCTTTGTAAACCAAAAATGTCTCCCTCTATTATGATATCTCCATTCTTGTTATCATGTATTCTTCCCCTGAATCATATTTTCTGCTCCCTCATGTCCTCGGCATCCCTCTTCCTCTCCCCTTCTCATTCTCCTAGCTCCTCCCCCCTTCCCATGCTCCCAATTTGGTCAGCAGATCTTGAATCTCTCCCCTTCTCCAGGGGGCCATGTCTATCTCTCTTAGGGACCTCCCTGTTTATTAGCTTTTTGGCAGTGTGGATTGTAGGCTGGTAATCCTTACTCTATGTCTAAAATCCACATATGAGTGAGTACATACCATGTTTGTCTTTTTGTGATTGGGTTACCTCGCTCAGAATGGTTTCTTCTAGTTCCATCCATTTTCCTGCAAATTTCAAGATTACATTGTTTTTTTTCCGCTGAGTAGTACTCCATAGTGTAAATGTACCACATGTTCTCTATCCATTCCTCTGTTGAGGGGCATCTAGGCTGCTTCCAGTTTCTGGCTATTACAAATAGTGCTGCTATGAACATCGTTGAACAGATGTCCTTGTTGTATGAATGTGTTTTTTTTGGGTATATACCTAAGAGTGGAATTGCTGGATCTTGTGGTAGACTGATTCCCATTTTCTTGAGGATTCCCAATACTGATTTCCAAAGTGGTTGTACAAGCTGCTGGCTACAGCTTCCCCTACAGGCACTCCCACCAGCAGTGGAGAAGTGTTCCCCTTTCTCCACATCCTCTCCAACATGAACTGTCATTGGTGTTTTTGATGTTGGCCATTCTGACAGGAGTAAGATGTTATCTCAGAGTTGTTTTGATTTGCATTTCCCTGATGGCTAAGGATGTTGAACACTTTCTTATGTGTCTTTCAGCCATTTTAGATTCCTCGATTGAGAATTGTCTATTTAGTTCTGTACCCCACATTTTAATTGGGTTGTTTGGTGTTTTGGAGACTAGCTTTTTGACTCCTTTGTATATTTTGGAGATCAGCCCTCTGTCAGATTGTGGGGTTGGTGAATATCTTTTCCCAGTCTGTGGTCTGCCATTTTGTCTTGCTGACTGTCTCCTTTGCCTTACAGAAGCTTCTCAGTTTCAGGAGGTCCCATTTATCAATTGTTTACCTCACTGTCTGTGCTACTGGTGTAATGTTCAGGAAGTGGTCTCCTGTACCGATTAATTCAAGGGTATTTCCCACTTTATCTTCTAATAGGTTCAGTGTAGCTGGATTTATGTTGAGATCTTTGATCCATTTTGACTTAAGTTTTGTGCAAGGTGATAGGCTTGGGTCTAACTGCAGTCTTCTACATGTCTGCAACCAGTTATGCCAGGACCATTTGTTGAAGATGTTCTCTTTGTTCCATCATATATATTTGGATTGTTTGTCAAAAATCAGGTGTTCACAGGTGTGTGGGTAATATCATGGTTTTCAACTCTATTCCATTGGTCTACCAGTGTATTTTTGTGCCAATACCAAGCTGTTTTCAGGACTATAGCTCTGTAATAGAGCTTGAAGTCAGGGATGGTGATGCCTCCAGAAGTTCCTTTATTGTATAGGGATGTTTTGGCTATCCTGGGTCTTTTGTTTCTCCATATAAAGTTGAGAATTGTTCTTTCAAGGTCTGTGAAGAATTGTGTTGGGATTTTGATGGGGATTGCATTGAATCTGTAGATTACAAGCCTACATATATTTTTAAACACAGTGTAAACCTTTAGAGGTTTTTCTTTATCTGGATCTGTCTTTATCATCTCAGGAGTACTGAGTCTAAACCCCAAAAGCATTGGGATGGCGTGAGCCTATGGAAGCTGCTGCGATGCCTCTGAGCAGCCCAACAGGGCAGGTTGCTGCTGCAGGTTTCCCTCTTTCTCTGGGAACCTTGGGGCTTGGGGTCATCCAGCTCACTGACACCATTCTGTTACAATAAATCTTTCCACCAAAAGCCGCAGAACCCCACCACCATCACGTGTGTGCTCTATGCCAGCTGCCTTCCCGGGTTAGGGCCCCAATTAATGCACAGAGATACTTGTATTAGGTTCAAATGCTGCTTGGCCAATGACTAGGTTTTCTCATCTGTTAGCTCAGTCATAAATCTATATATTTTATAAGACTTATCTTATAGAGGATGCCTTTTGCTGGTACCCTCTCTTTCTGGTGGTTCACATGGCACCCCTGGGGAGGAAGGGGAAAAGGGATACTTCCTTGCTACGTCACTCCCTGCCTGGATCACCACTTCTCTACTATATTTCCCAGTATCCTCTTTGACTCCTAGTCCTGTCTAACTTGCTGTCTCTTTGGACAAATAGTATTTTATTCAATAATCAATAAGATAAACATACAAAGAAGTGCATTCCCCATCACAGGTTCCTTGGAAAGTGTGAATAGATATATATCAAGATCCAGCTGCACCACTCAAGGGTATATACCCAAAGGACTCTATTTCCTATTGCAAAGAAACTTGCTCACTCACATTCATTGCTGGATAAAGAAAATGCGGCACATTTATACAAAAGAGTCCTACTCAGTGGAAAAAAAACAATGAAATCTTTAAATTCTCAGGAAAATGGAACTATTAGTAAACATACTGATTGAGGTATCCAAGACCCTAAAAGTTAACCATAGTTATGTACTCACTCATAAGTGGATATTACATATAGACCAAATGATAACCAGCCTATAGCCAACAATCCCAGAGAAGCTACGAAGCAAGGACAAACCTAAGAGAGACATACATGGTCCCCTGGAGAAGGGGAAAGGAACAGGAGTTCCTGAGTAATTTGGGAGCACAGGGGGAAGCAGAAGGAAGTAGGAGCAAGGGGAGAGACGAAGACAACATGAGGGATCAGCAAGATGGAGGCAAGGGAAGATTAGAGAAAGAGAACTAGAAAAGAGATACCTTTTTTGAGACAGGTTTTCTCTGTGGCTTTGGAGCCTATCCTGGCACTTGCTCTGGAGACCAGGCTGGCATTGAAGTCACAGAGTTTGCCTTCCTCTGTCTCCCAAGTACTGGGATTAAAGTTGTGTCCAGGGATCTACAAGAATGACCCCAACTAAGAATCCTTTATAATGAGATTGATGACTACCTGAAATGCCATCCTAGAGCCTTCTTCCAGAATCTGATGGTAGCAAAATCTCAGATCCATAGCCAAAAACTCAGAAGAACTCCTGGAATCCAGTTGTAGAGGGGGAGGTGTGATGAGCACAGCGATCAAGACAGTGTTGGTTAAAAGCACAGAAACAGATGACCTGAGCAAGTGGAACCTCAAGGACCCCAGTTGGATAGATGGGGAAACAGCAGAGGACTGAAACAGGCCCTCTGAATGTGGGTGTCAGTTGGGGTGTTTGGACAGTCTTTGGGGCGTCTGGCAATGAAACCAGTATTTATCCCTAGTGTATGGACTTTGGGAGCCCATTTCTTACGGAGGAAAAGTCTTTCAACCTACATACATGGGGGAGCAACTAGGCCCTGCCCCAAACGATATGATAGTGTTTGATGATTCCCCCATGGGAGAACTCACCCTCCCTGGATAGTGAATGGGGCGTGGATTGGGAGTTGGGAGGGCATAGGGGAAGATGGAACTTGTATTGGTAAGTCAAATAAGATTGCCTTTAAATTAACTAAAAAAGAAATAAAAAAGGAAAGCAAAACAAGAAAATAATCCAACCTGTGGTCTAAAAAAAAAAAAATGGGTGGTCAAAGATATCCTTAGGACCATCAACACAGAATTACTTAGCATCATCTTCAGGGAAGGTCATTGCTGCTTACAATGACAGGACAGGCCTAATATTCTTAGGCAAAATTGAGAAACCAATATAGAAGTGTTTTAGAGACATACATAAATACATACATATATATAACATATATACATACAAACATACATGCGTGTGTGCTTCTGTATCATAAACAACTATACTACAGACATGATAGACACATTTGTGACTTTCTACAATATTAGAATATGTGGAATGATAAAAATTCCCAAATCATCATCAATTATTTTGGCAGTCAGTATTCAATATAAACTCAATTTCCCAATTACAATGAAAGGTAATTTTTAGGTTTTATTTTAATTTCATGAGTTTCTGTATTAGCATTTGTCTGAATACATGGCTGTGTAGCATATGGCTGCAGTGTCTGAACAAGCTAGAAGACTACTTCAGATCCCCGAGGACTAGAGACACAGATGTTTGTAAGCTGATATGTAGGTGATGGGAATTGAACCCAGGCCCTCAGGACAAGCATCCAGTACTTTGAACAGCTGAGCCATTATCCATGTCACAAGACAGTTTTTATAATGCTGATCTTAATCACTAATTAACACTCATGTTCTGGCAGGACTATTCTTGAGCAGGATGACAGGTGTCACTGTCTCTATCACCAAGGATGCCAGAGACTAAAGAGTGGTTCCAAAAGTGAAGGGAAGAATGCAACAGGCCAGAGATCTGTAATATGTCTACTGAGATAAGAGAAGCAATTTCATCTCTGGTGACAGTGACACATAACTATGGGAATATGCTATGTGAACCAGGTCATACTAGTGTTGACTCTAGGTCCAAATTCCTGATGGCATAAAGAAAGAACAACATAATAGATTTGTCAAAAATCAATTTACCGAAAACATCACAGAAATGGTGAGAAATTCTAAATCTTGTCTACAAAAATGTTATAACTTATAGAAAACATGAAGATAAGTTATGGAGTATACATAGGGTGATTTAACTGTGATCCCAGTTATGAAGTCATGGACCTGATTCTTTCCCCTGTTCCCCAAATCCTCTGACTCTTAAGTCTGGCCATTAATTTACCCTTGGCATGACACTTCTCCATAACTAGAACTTATCTTTCAGAAATTGCAGGAAATGAGATTGTAAAAGGAATTTTGATCTCTAAGTTCCATTTTGCTCCTAAGATAATGAGAATCTGAAGAAAAAAGAAAAAATGTCATGTTTGGTCATTATCGTTTAATATCTTGTTGTTTTCTAATGAGAGACAAGAAGAGAGTTGGTCTGGAAAGGAGGAGGAGTGGAGAGAGACTGGGAGGATTAGAGGGTGGGTAAATTTATAATCAGGATATATTATGAGAAAAGAATCTATTTTCAATAAAAGCAAAATATGTTAAAATTGACATTATTTCTTTTCATAATCATGTTTTATTTAGGATTTAGAGTCATGTTTGTGATAACTGTACTCTCCCATATAAAATTTTATTTTAACAAGAACCATTTTTATGTTAGGAAGAATTTACTGCTTGGAACATCTGAGTATGTTTCTCAACCCTGACCATTTTCTAAGTGATGTCTTATCAATCTGACTCTTCTGGAACCAGAGTCTCCCTTATTGTTTAATAATTTCCCATCCACCAGTCTTTCACAGGCTCCTTGACTATAAATTATTTGTTAACAACATACAATGAAAATTGATATAATCTCAATTACCACCACAAGAAGAATATATATGAGTTCTTATCATAACAATCAGCTTTACTTCCTGCTTTAACAATATTACTGAATAATTTAATCACAAAAATGTTCAAAATAAATCAAGTCACACATATTATTTTCATGACATACAATTTAATATTTATTATATGCCATTACACTTGACAGTGCATTATGTGTCATTGAAACAAACACTTCCTATAAAACTTTGCCTCTGAATTTCCTGTTTTGAGATATATTTGTAGAAAAAAAAGCAATGATGTAGTTAAAATAAAATGTATGTTAGAGAGCAACAATTGTGTTGAGGAATTCAAATCTAAAATATTTTTTTAAAACCTCAATGTCACTCGAAAATTCAATGCAGAAATTTCAATTTCAAAATAAGAAGCAAAACTCACTTTAGGATTTATTTATAAAGACACGTCTACAGAAAAACCTTAACAGAAAAAGACTTGTCAAATATATATGACCACAAGTTCATGATTTAAACGATTGGAACTTAAACAACGAAACTCTTAAACTTCAAATGTAAGAATAAAAGCACTCAATGCCACTATCCTGCCACCTGTGTTTGCTGCTGGGGAGAAATAGCAAACAAAGCTAAACCTTCATTTAAGCAAAGAAATCCAGTGCTCAAGTCACTCTCCTGCAACCTGGAAGTGCAACTGTGTTTGGTACTCAGGGGAAATTGTAAATAAAGAGAGATCATTTAAGAAATGAGATTATGTGCTCAAAGCTACTTTTTCCAACCTGGAAATGCGACTGTGTTTGCTGATTGTGTAAAATCGCAAATAAACAGAAGCTTTCGTGTAAAAAATTAAACCAATGCTCAAAGTATTCTGCTGCAGCCTGGAAGTGCAACTGTGTTTGCTGCTCTGAAAGAAATGGCCAACAAAGAGAAACTTGGTTCCTTTGGTTTCCTATGCAGCTTGGTCCATCCACAGAAAGGGATTGTGAAGCACTTCCAAGAGTGGGTCCTTCCCTGGGGTCAGCGGACTGCAGTAAGTCTTTGGCTTTTTTTTTTTTTTTTTTTTTTTTTTTTTTTGTGTGTGTGTGTGTGTGTGTGTGTGTGTGTGTGTGTGTGTGTTAAACAGTCGGTAATGACCAGGAAGCAGTTTTGGCGAATTTTGTGTTTCTGAATCCACGCCTCAGACTAGTGTAGGGATTTGTGTTAAAAATAATTGAAACAACGAAGGAGCACATCGCCATAAAGTCCCTCATAGAGGCTGCAGAGAAGGGGACAAAACCACAGGGACTGGTTTCTCTTTTCTTTCTTATTTCCCCGAGCATCACCGAGTCACGTTATAGTTTATCCAGTTATCAATGAATAAAAATTATTGCACATAAAATGTAATAGTCTAATTTCCAGTGAAGTTTACATCTTTTTATATTTAAACTGTAATACTTTTATAACAAATAAAAAAGGGTAGCACATACATCACCCTGCTTTAACACGATTTAATCCTACTCGACTTTCTTTGCTATGTTAACTTATGGAAGTGCTTACATATTTGAAATTGGAGCATTTGCAGGACATGGCAACCATATGTATTTCCAAAACAAATTATCTCTTGACACTTTGTTGTTAATGTTTTGTTCAATCTATCGGAAAAAATGAAAGTTGAAAAAGTAAGAACAACTAAAGCATCATTAAGAGAAATGGAAGTACAGCAGTGATTAAGACAAAATGAAAAAATATGAGAAAATCTTAAACAAATATAAGAAAACAAGTAAAAAGCAATAATATTCAAGTGGAGGAATTCAAAATTAACGCTTTTTTGCTACATTTTGTTTGAGTATATAAAAGGGATCCATTAGAAATGGAGATATGAATTTTTCTAAGAACATCATAGCCTACCAGACATTAAGAAAAAATTACCAAACTGAAAGATTTTAGTTGGCTGAGAGAAAAAGTTTCCCACAGGCCTTGGCCCAGGACAAGGAAATTGACCCCAACCTGAGGGCAGACAAACAATCCTTTCTGGGTCATATCTAGCCAACAGACAATTGGGGACTTTTTAGGGTATATTTTATGGTTTTTCCTTTGTAGAAAAGCAGGTCATACCTGGATGACCATTTTAATATGAGATTATACTTTGTAATCAATGATTTTGTGCCCCTTGCCTGTATGCTGATCTGCGGTTTTTTCCTATATAAGGAGACTGTAAACCTTGCTGGGGTGTGCAGCTTTCCTGATATTGCTGGCACCTGAATGGGCATTCGTTCAATAAACTCTCTGGGGTCTTTCAAAACAAAAGCTCAACATTCACAGGCAAGCTAAACAGACAACTTAAATGGTGGGCATCTTGGTCAATTTTCAATTACTTTGAAGATACACCATGACCAAGGCAACTCTTATAAAACAAAGTAATTAGCTGGGGCCTTGGTTACAGTATCAGAGGTTCAGTCCATGATCATCATGGTGGGAAACATGGCATACGTATCTCAGGGATGGTAATTTAGAGTTACAAACAGTTTCACTAGCACAGAAAGAGAGCTGGACCTGAAATGGGCTTTTGAAATCTGAGAAGCTGCCATCGCACAGTTTCTTCAAGAATGACACACCTTCACCAACCAAATTCTCTATATATTATTCCTCTACAAAACCATACCAATTTAAAATGAATCTATTATTTCACAGAATGTGTTTCTTCCTATGAATTGTTATCTTGGGAAACCCCGGACACTCCCAAAATCATTAAGGATTTTACCATTGTATATGATTGCTTATATGTTTAGGACAGCCAGGTAACTGAATGTAAGAAAACCACACTGAATGCCGGGCACAATTAAATTAAGCTAGAAGCAATAGGAAAACTTCCACAGTTGTGTACCAATCCCAACTGACTAAGTATCCAACTTGTGAAAAGAAATTAAAAAATGAGCCAGGTGTTGTAGTTCACATCTTTTATTACCAGTATTTGGAAGACAGAGGCTGGCAGGTCTCTGAGTTTGAGGCCAGCCAGATCTAGAGATACATTTAGAGGACAGCCAGGCTTAGTCAATGAAAAACAGAAAGTTGGTAAACATGTAATTGAAAGGGGGGGTCAATTTCTAGCTCTAGTGAACCACAGAACTTGGCAGCTGCCACCCCGTGATTCTGCAGTTACAGATAGAAGAAAGGGGTCTGGAATTCATCCCAAAGACTATGGAAATCCTCTGAGGTCAGGAAGCCTGGACTGCCTTGGAGAATCCAGGGTGCTTGATATGTTAAGTTGTAGAATACCTGCTGAGGAAAACTGCAACAAACAGGGAGTAGAAGCAGTCCTAGAGAGAGAAGTATATTACAGTTAAAAGCACGAAAATGAGTTGCATATCTGTAGTGTTTTGTCTTCAGACATGGAGATGCAGAGTTTTCGGTTTCCCAACTGGTTTTAATCCTGCCTCGCCAGGGCAGGGATAAAAGACATGCTCTACCACTGCCAGGCTGTTTTCTTGCATTTCTTTAAAGGATTTAAAGGATTTCTCTTGAAGAATCACTATTTTCTTCCTACATACATATTTTTCCTGACCTTGAGTTAGGTTGACATATACATGTGTTGCTGGGGTAGGGTTGCTGGGTTCTAGCAGAGACATATCACACTCAATGTTACTGGATGGCTTTTTATTCTGGTATCCAGAAACCTAGGATTGGGAAGATCATAGGTGTATGTGCTGATTTCTGTTTTTGCATTTTTTGGTTGAATGTTTTCTTTTCTGGCTTCTGTTTTCCTACCCTGCCCAGGTCTTGTTTTCACTAGTAATTAATTCATGCTGATGTGGCAGGCTGTAATAATGAGAAAAGTTGAGAGTTGGAAATTTTGAGGAGATTTTGTGATCCATTGAGAATGGGTGAGAGAGCAAAGACAGACCACAACAGGTGTTCTGCTGAAGATCTGGAGATGATTATTAGGGAATGAAGACTGGAGAAACAGGGCAGATGAAGCTGTCTGGTTTGTCTATATGGTTCTCTGTAAGGAGTGGTTTATGTATTAGCAAGGGTGCCTACTGGAGTTTCGGGCTTGGATAAACTGAGGAATTTGGAGACAAAATTAGGAGGAGAAGGTCCATGCAATGAACAGGACATATGGGCATTAGGGGAAAATTGCGGCAGGTTTTCTTTTGCAGTGCTAAGGATGAGAATGAGGAAATGGGTTTGTCAGAGAAATTTTTGATTTAGTATACAACACAAGCAAAAGAGACACATTTAATATTTAACATCCAGCCCACACATACTCCACCCTACTTTGAGACAAGATTTCTCGTGTACCAGCCAGGCTGATGTCCAGGTTAACTCTGAACTCGTGATGTTCTGCATCTACATCACGAGTGCTGTTTTGGAAGTATGCACACCCATGTCTGATATTTCCTCATTTAGACCAATGTTATAAATCATCTTTTCCTAGATTATTTGCTGTCCAGATTTTTAAGTCAATAACCATTTTTCTGTGTTTGGCAAACAGATGGATCATGTTTGTAGCCTCCCAAAATTGTAAAAGGCAGGATTAGAAGAGATCATGGCAGTTAGCAAAATGAATTTAAGGTGGCATGTAAGTAGGTGGTGGCAAATATCTTTAATGCCAGGACCATGAGGTAGAGGAAGGTGCTTCTCCTATTTCCAGATTAGCACATTCCATATACATATTGCCACGCCTGCAGGACTCAGGCATTGTATTACAGTTGTTTAATTAGTTTTTTAAAGCATATTCCCAAGATTTCTACATTGGGTTAGGTTGTAGGTTTCTCTAAAAATCATTTATAGAATAAGCTTCCATATCTTTACTAGAAGTAAGACACTGTAACATACCACAGTTAGATATAATGGTACCAACAGTTACACAAAACAAGAGCTGAAATTTAAATATTCCTTTTAAAAATGATAGTCCATTATATACAAGTTGGTTTGTCTGAGGCTCACAACCTGGGGTGACGCAAAAAGAAGGCTCATATGATGTATGGCACAATGTTCTTCTACCACAACAACTCTGGTAGTACAGCAATCATGATGTTTTACTTTAAGCAACCCAACTTTCCCAGGTTACACCACTCAAGGCTGATTATGGCTGCTCCTCAGACTCTACCAATCTGCTAGACTTTCATGAAAAATAAGTGAAAATTGTGACCAACCACAGCTTTGAAATGCCATTCAGAATAAATTCTACTCAAAATCTATAGAGGGAAGGGAGAATCATGTTGAACAGATATATGAAATACAAATCCTTTGACAACATTGCAACTGTTACATGGATGTTCAAGATGAAACTTCTAAGATTTCCAATCATCTTCAAGCTTCATTATAATTTTTAATTATCTTTGTTAGTTTTAGTATTTCATCTACACCCACTGCTGTTAACCACAAAGAACATTCTGCATTCTGTGTGCAGCATTGCTGGCTTCATCTTCTGAGTCAGATGCTCTCTGAGGGGTGGAGCTGTGTGAGCCAGAGATGCAAGGGGAAGGGCATTCTGGAAAACACAAACAATGCCTCAGGGGATGTGATACATCTAACAGAAGTCCACAGACTGAATTTTTCTGACAGATCTGTCAAAATAGACTCCTCCATACTTTGGGTTTGGGCAACTGCTGGCTAAAAACAAGCATCTAAGGAGATTCCCAGGAAGATCACAGGCAGTATAAGAAATGTTTCTGGATATTAATGTTGCTTGCAGGTAATTCCAGAATACTTGGAGGGTCAAATGATAAATCTGTCACAAAACAATCAACCAATGCATTCCATAAAAAAACAACTCTTCCTGATGAGTAATTCTGAGAATGTCTAGAGGCAGCTATGTCAGAAAGTTATTGTGGGAATGCTCTGCAGGTGGTTACCTCCAAGATTCTGTTTGCCTCCCATGTTAAGGGTCTACAATGCTCCAAGCTATAACAGCTATAGAGGACGTTCATACAAACAGATGCCTGTGGGGTTGAGTACTTTGAATGTGGAATGTAGTTGCCGCATGGCCAGGGCATGGTGCAACAAGCCTGGGTTGCCGATCCTGGACACTGTTTTTCCTGTCCTTCCTCATTGTTGGGCCTCTCAGAGGCAGCAGCTCCTATCCCACTGCCATGGGTTCATTCCTAGTAAAGTCCTGTAGATAAAGGTGCAGAAAGAAGCTGCTCAGCCTCCAGGGAGAGTTGTGAGATCATTGTAGGGCTCAGCAGCCACAGCAGCTGCACCTACCTGCCCTGTTAGACCTCAGAGCTCCCTTCTAGCTCTGATTCCAGAAGGTAGGGTGACATGATGAGAAAGGAAATAGTTGAGTTCAGCTTCTCTGCTGTGGCCTCACACCTGGCCAGGATAACCCGGGCTCTGCCATCTGATAAGTTGGCAGGCTCTGGAACTGGAAGTGAGCTGTGTTAAGGAATTGGTGTAGCCGGGTGTGTGTGTGTGTGTGAGAGGGTATGGGGGGAGGATGGCCTTCTGCAGCTAGATGAATACTTTCTCTAAGATTTAGGATAAATGTGAACTTCTATCATCTGATGGACGGCAAATATGTCGAAACATTCTGTAATATAAATCAAATATAGCTGAGATCCTTGAAACATGATTAAATCATGTGTGAGTTGGAGTATGTGGGAGCGTCCTCTGTGCCACTCATTTTCCACTGCATGACTTAGGATCACAGACAGGGTTCAGCAAAGACAGTTTTCCGTTTCCTCAGATTTCAGTGCAGGATAAGGAAACGTTAGGTGGAATCTTGAGAGAGAACTCTGTGTATTTTAAGGAGACTTGTAGTTCTGTACTCTGGTTTTAATGTAGTAGTAGACATTTAAGGTTTTGTATGATAAAATTAACTACATATGTGGTCATATTTTTCTGTTTATTATTCTCAAGTATTTGATAAGTAGAAGGAATTTTGCCTTGTAGTTGTTTTGGTTTTGGTTTTTTAAAATGGGGATTTTCTATGTGTAGTTGTTGATGTCCTTTTACTTTCTCTGTGAACAAGTCACTCTGTAGACTAGGTTCATCTCAAAGACTTTGAGATCCACTTCTTTCCATATGTATCTTTCAGTAGGAAAATTTTCCTTGGTGATTTCCAGGAATTGTACCTTAACAAACATCATAAGAACTTTAAAAGCCCTACTGATTAGGTGTGTCACCAACTTTTACATATCCTGGCCATCATAAAATCTGTATTTATGACCTAGAGGATGGTCTCAATATATATATATATATATATATATATATATATATATATATATATATATATTTTTAATGAGGCCTCATATTCAAGAGAATTATCTTTGAAACTGTCTGTACTGCCTCTAAATTAACATCAAACTATTATTGTAGATGTTATGTATGTATGTATGACATCCTTTAGAATCTGTATCCACAGACAGACAATGGTGGCTAGTAATCCGGTATGGACACAGGAGAATGAGCTTTCTGAACATCATCTTCATAAATACAGAGTCACACAACTTGCAGGACCTGTCTTCCTGTTGCAACTTATTAGGGTGGTTCCTTTCTCTGTGCCTATACTACTCTCAATGCCATTCTGATTTTTGTTGTCCTTTTGGTCATTCCATAACCATCAGATATGGTTAGATAATGCTAAACCACAGACATCTTTCTCCTAAACACATTTGTATCTTGAATGAAAATTGGTTATTTGTTTTTAAATTTGGAATAAGTGAAAGAAGAACTAGACCAACTTTTGTGCTTGTATCATAACTGTACTGGATATTATTTGTTCCTATTTGTGCATTTGTAATTCAAAAGAGGTGTCCAGTTTGCAAGCTTTTTCTGATGAATACTTTCAAACTTCAAAATAGCGCAATTCGATATTTTTGATGGCATTTTCATTTAAGGCACATAGCATCCATTTGTACCTTACATATATCATGTTTCCTATAACAAATATTTTGCCTTCTTCAGATGCTGCATTGGAAATACACATTTAGTCACCTATCTGGCTGAATGAAGACACATATATAAATATTAGGTACAAATCTTCCGTAATTAATGTGCAATAAATTAAGTTTTAATTGTACAAAACATAGCATGACAAATTGATAGTATGTTATGTATTATAAACCACCAACACATATTCTACTCATGAGAGGCTTTTTAATGTTTTAAAACATTTATAAACATGTAAAAAGATAATTAGAGTTCTCCATTGAATGCAAAACATAGGGAAGCACCTCCAGTTGTTTATTTGCAGTAGCCTGATTAGACTGAGGTGTCCAGTGACACTTGTATGAAAACCAAATCTGCAAGAATTGAATAGAATAGATATATGCATTAATTAGTACATACACAAAGAAATGGTGAAAATGGTGCAAATTTTATATATGTGTTTCATGAAAATAAATTATTGCTCTCTCACTGTGTTGCTATATGGAACACCAGGCTGGTTGGTACTTTGCTTCAGCAGACTAAATCATCTGAGAAGGTGTTTATTTTTTGGTGGTGGTGGTTCTTTTACTGTGTGTGTATGTGTGGGCATGTGCACTCCTGTTTTTGGATATAATAGCTATAAGAGTGAGTTGGATCATTATTTATAATTATTTGAAGAAACTGATACAGGACAATCGAAATGGCTGTTTCCATGTCTGTCTTTACACTGCACAGCCACAAAGAGGAAGATACGGAAAGAAGTGGAGTCTTTCTCTTATGTAGACAAGATGAGTTCCCCAAAATCCAGACACAGGTTCATATATACTATGAAAACTGGGTGGTTTTCTCTGTTGTCATTTAGAGCCAGAGGCACAGAGATAATGGAATAAGTTGTGGCTTTCTGTTTTCACTTTCACCTGTTTTACAGCAACACATGGAGAGGCAGGATATAGATGAGACAACACCTACAATCATTGAGAATCCTTTTCTTCAGAGATCATTGAGTCTTGAATTGAGGGGGTTGAATTTCACCAGAAATTCAAAGAATTTCTGATGCCAGCACTCCTTTAATTGTTCCACACAATAGAAACAGAAGAGTCACTGCCAAACTATTTACAAGGTTACAATACTGATAGGCAACACTTCTTCAGGAGTATTGATGCAAAAAGGCTAGATAAAACACTGGTAAACTGAATCCAACAACACATCACAAAATAATGCACTATGATCCAGTAGACTTCATCCGAGACAAGCAGGGATTGTTCAAACTATGAAAATCTATCAGTATAATACACCTTATAAACAAACTGAAAAAAAAAAATGATCATCTCATTAGTCCTGAAAAGGCCTCTGAAAAAATCCAACACCAGCTCTGTCCAGCGGCGGGTGCCTTAGCCTCAGGTGTGTCTGGGCGCTGCTCTGCCTGCACCCCAACCTTCTCCATCAACATCTGCTCCTTTCTGCCTGTCCCCATCTGGACAAGAGTGGACCTCCCCAGTCTGGGAAAGCACACCCTGAGTCCAGATACACCTCACCCCCTCTCTACACGCTGCCCTCTGTGCTGTGGCCGGTGCCCTAGCCACAGGTGAGTCTGGGCCCTGCTTTATCTGCCCCCCAACCTACTCCATCAACACCTGCTCGATTCTGCATGAAACAACCCCTGCCCCCGGATAAGAGTGGACCAGTCCAGTCCAGACTGGAAGACCATCCTGAGTCCAGACATACCTCACCACTGTCTACACCCTGTCCTCTGTCCTTGATACCAAGCCACACAAAGATACAACTAAAACAGAGAACTATAGACCAATATTCCTCATGAACATAGATGCAAAAATACTCAACACAATATTGGTGAATCGAATCCAACACCGTATCAGAAAAATCATCCACTATGATCAAGTAGGCTTCATCCCAGTGATCTAAGGATGGTTCAACATATGAAAATCCATCAGTATAATCCACCATATAAACAAACTGAAAAAGAAAAAGCACATGATCATCTCACTAGATGCTGAAAAACCTTTGACAAAATCCAGCACCATTTCATGATAAAGATCTTGGAGATAACAGGAATAACAGGAACATATCTAAACATGATAAAAGCAATATACACCAAACCAACAGCCAACATAAAAATAAATGGAGAGAAACTCAAAGCAATTCCTCTAAAATCAGGAACATGACAAGGCTGTCCACTCTCCATATTTCTTCAATATTGTACTTGAAGTTATAGATAGATCAATAAAACAACAAAAGGAGATCAAAGGGATACAAATTGGGAAGGAAAAATTCAAACTTTCACTGTTTGCAGATGATATGATAGTCTACAAAAGTGACTCAAAAAACTCTACCAGGGAACTCCTACAGCTGATAAATACCTTCAGCAAAGCAGCAGGATACAAAATTAACTCAAAAAATCAATAGTCCTAGTTTATACAGATGATAAATGCAATGAGAAACTAATATCTTACATCCCCCCATTTTTTTGTGAAGTTTTAATCCTAAAACCTATGGTCCTTCTTACTGCCTGAGAGCCTGATATTGCTGATTAAGAATTATGGGGAGATTAGGGTAGTGAGTCAAGTTGAACTGTTAAACCATCCTTTTAATCAGCCTTGTTTGGACTTCTGTGCCTTTCGCCGCTGGTTGAGTCTTTCTCTGAGGTTGTCCATGGAATCCCTAAAAACTCCAGAATGGTTAACATAGAAACAGCATTCCTCTTTTAGGGTAGCACAGAGTCTGCCTTCCTTAAAGAAAAGATGATCAAGTCCCCTACGATTCAGGAGGGCAAATTCAGCTTGAGAAGTCAAGGATACTGATGGATCCTTTTATGGCTGTTTTTAGCTCATTATAGTGGTGGGGTCCCTGGACCAGTGCTGCAGTTCGGGTGTCGACCCTGGCTGCCACCTCCGTGTCCCCATAGGGAGTAAGAGAAATTGGCATTCCCCCATGTAATGGAGTTCCTTTTGACTTAGCATTTTAACCAGGGAAAATGGGCGACGTATTCTTTTCCATGCTACTCCCTGCTGACGTTGGGACAGAGTTAGGGACCCAAGAATGCTGAAATGCTAGTCAAAAGCATTTAGGCAATGGGGAATTGCCTAAATTCCCCATTTAGGCAGTTAGGAATCCATCAGGAGCTTCTGGTTGGCAGACTCTTTTGCAGAGATGGGGGTGTTCATATCAGCTGGACTGGTTCACATCCATAGCAAGTCTAGGGCTCACAGTTTTTAGGAGCAGGCTGTAGTCAGAAACTGATATTCATCTGCCAGAAGGGGAAATCTGTTGGGACACGTTTAAACTGGGAACAGAAGTGAAAACTTGTATATCTTATTGGGACTCTTAGGCCTATATTTTTAGTGATCAAGAAGGACAGGAGTTCCAAGACAAGGGAGAAAATCCCATCCTCAGGAAAAAATAGATGGGATAAGAAAAGTTGTAATTATCTGGAGTCCTTTTTACCTGTGAGAAGTGGATCCAAGCTTTATGACTTTTGATCCTCTGAAGCCTATATGAACTTTATTATATAATAGGACATAGAAATTTTAGATATTTTATCATTACCAATCTGTATTGAAATCCACATTGCAGAAAAAACAGATATTGGGTATTTGTAGAATGGCAGAAATATATTTATTACTTTGAGTTCTAGCAAAACTATAGATTTAGGTTAGAAGCTTGTACATTTTTCTTCTGTCCAGAGAGTCACGCATAGATTGGACAGAGGTGCCCCTGACCCGATGAAAAGCCCCTCAAGTTCACATTTAGACAACAACCAAAGTAAACCCAAAAACCTTGAGCTTGTGACTGATCAGCAGGCAGTTAGCTTTATCATCTTATCAGAACTTTATTAAATGATCTATTAAGCTGTCTATAGTTTAACCATTAAAACTATCAGAGATCTGAGAAGGACAAATTTTATACAGTTTCCGAATCTATTAAAAATGACAGAGTCCAGTCCATATACAGCTAACCACATCCAAGTCTCAATAGTGTTGGGAGCAGAAGTAAATCTTCGCCATGTCTATAAAGTGAGAGTTTTTTTATAAAGTGTGGAAGAGGGACGGAAAAGACCGACCTTAATTTGTCTAGGCAAAGGTGGTGCAATCATTTCTCCAGTGTCTAGTAGCCTGTCCACATTCTGAGCTTGGTACTGCTTGGTCAGCTTTGTCACAATCCATGGGGCCCTGATGGGGAATGTACTGTGTATGTATATCTTATTTATTATTGAATAACATACTCCATTGCTGGTGGGAGTGTGAACTTGTAAAACCACTCTTGAAATCAGTATGGCAGTTGCTCAGAAAAATGAGAATCAGTCTACCTCAAGATCCATTAATTCCTCTCTTGGGTAAATACCCAAATAATGTATGTTCATACAATAAGGACATATGTTCAACCATGTTCATAGCAGCATTGTTTGTAATAGCCAGAACCTGGAAGCAACCCAGATGCCCCTCAACTGAAGAATGGATAGAGAAAATATGGTACATTTATACAATGGAGTACTATTCAACAGAAAAAAAGCAATAGAATTTTGAAATTCACAGGTAAATGGATGGAACTAGAAGAAACCATCCTGAGTGAGATAACCCAGTCACAAAAAGACAAACATGGTATGTACTCACTCATCTATGAATTTTAGACATAGAGCAAAGGATTACCAGCCTACAAATCCTCTTCACCAAAGAAATTAGGAAACATGAATTACTCTAGTAGATAAATGCATGGACCCCAGGAATTGGAAGGGGCAGGAACTCCTGAGCTAATTGGGAGCATGAGGTAGGGGAGAGGGGCTGCCAGAATGAAGGCAGGAGAAGAGGAGAGGAGGAAATGGAGAAGCAGAAATACTGAGTTGGGGCAGAATAGAGGAGAAAAGGATGAGAGATACCTTATCAGAGGTAGTAATTATGAAAGATTTTGGTTTGCTGAGGGAAAAAGTTTTGAAAGATTTTAGTTCACAGAGAGAAAGTTTCCCACAGGCCTTGGCCCATTATAAGTAAGTTGGCCCCAACCCAGGGCACATCCTATAGTTTAGATGGGGGCAATCGCCAAGACAACACTCTTTGGGTCACACCTGGCTGGCCAACAGAAAATCAAGGACTTTGCAGGGTACATTCTGTGGTTATTCATTTGTAGAAAAGCAGGTCACACCTGGTTGACCACTCTAACATGACATCATACTTTGTAATCAATCACTTTGTGCCCCTTGCCTATATGCTGATCTGCAGTTTTTTTCCAATATAATGAGCCTGTAACCCTTGCTGGGGTGTGCAGATTTCCTGATATTGCTAACACCCAAATGCCCATTTGCTTTTGCAGCTCTTGGTCTGGTTTCTGAGTCTCTGGGGCTTCTTAGGACCCTGTGCCCCTTCTGGGTCTGGGGGCCTTTCAATTATAGATCCAAGGACAGATCTGCCACTAGGGAAACTTCCAGAGATCTACAAGGATGACACAAACTGACAATCCAGGCAATGGTGGAGAGGATAACCTAAATGCCCTTCCCCTACATTGAGATTGATGACTACTTTTTATGCCATCCTAGAGCCCTCATCCAGTGACTGATGGAAGCAGAGGCAGATATCCACAGATACACACTGAACTGAAATAGCTGCAGAGAAGGAGGAATGAAGATCGAAGTGATCCGTAACAGTTTGGAGAAACCCACAGAAACAGCTGGCATGAACAAGGAGAAACAAATCGACCCCAGATGCTCTCTGGGAGGCCAGTAAATGACTGAACCAAATCCCTGAACATGGATGTCAATGAAAAGGCCTCTTTATTCTAGGAGGCCACTGGTAGTGGATTAGTATTTTTCCCTTATGTAAGAATAGACTTTGACAGCCCATCCCATGTGAAGGGATGCACTCTTGCCCTGGACACATGGGGAAGGTCCTAGGCCCAGCCCAGGATGATGTGGTGGACTTTACCAGCCCCTGTTGAGGGACCAACCCTGCCTGGGGAGTGTAGGGTGGATGTGGAGGGGGGTATATCGGGGTGGAATGGTAGGGGTGAGGGTGAGGGGAGGGAGAGGGAGAAGAGATTGACATGTGAAACAAGATTGTTCCTAATTTGAACTAATAAAATAAATCCAACACCATTTCATAATGAAAGCCTTGAAAGATAAGAGCTAAAAGAATATACCTAAACATAATAAAAGCAATATACAGCGAGCAACAACTAAAATGAAACTAAATGGAGACACAGTATGATTCCTCTAAAATCAGGAATAAGTAAAGGCTGGCAACTCTCTCCATATCTCCTCAATATTGTCCTTGAAGCTCTACCTAGAGCAATAAGACAACAAAAGGAGATCGTGGGGATACAAATTGGAAAGGGAGAAGTAAAACTTTCATTATTTGAAGATGATATGATAGTTTACGTAAGTGACCAGAAAACTTCTGCCACAGAAGGCCTGCAGCTGATAAATACCATTAGTAAACTGGCAGGATATAAAGTTAAGTAAAAAAAATCAGCAATCTTCATATATATATATATATATAATATATATATATATATACTATATATGACTAACAGCCTGAGAAAGAAATCAGAGAAACATCACCCTTTACAATATCAACAAACAACATAAAATATCATGGGGTAACTCTAACCAAACAAGTGTAAAGCCTGTATGACAAGAACATTAAGCCATTAAAAGAACTAATTATAGAAGATATCAGAAATCAGCAATCTACAGGTACAGTGCATTCCCCATCAAAATCTCAGCACAATTACTCACAGACATTGAAAGAACAATACTCAGCATTATATGGAAATACAAAAAACACAGGATAGTCAAAACAAATTTGTATAATAAGGTAACTCCCAGAGACATCAATGTCAATGACTTCATGCTCCACTACAGAGCCATACTCCTGAAAACAGCTTGGTACAGGCACAAAAATAGACAGGTAGGACAATGGTATCAAATCTCAGACATTGATATATATCCAAACTCGTATGAACACCTGACTTTTGACATGGAGCTAAAATTAAACACTGGATAAAAGAAATCGCTTATAATAAATAATGCTGTCATGAGTGGATGCTGACATGTAAAACTATACAAAGTACTCAAAACAATTATCATCAAAACATATAATAACAAAATTTAAAAATGGGGTACAGATCTAAACAAGGAATTATCAACAGAGGAATCTCAAATGGCTGAAATGAACTTAAGGAATTGATCAACAGACTTAACCATTAGGGAAATACAAACCGAAACAACTCTGAGATGCCATATTACACTTGTCAGAATGGCTAAAATAAAAAATGCCCGCAACAGCTTGTGCTGGAGAGGATGTTGAGAAAAGGGAACACTTGTCAATTGCTGGTGCGAATACAAACTTGTATAGTAACTTTGGAAATAGGTATGGAACTTACTCCTGAAAATGTGAATCAATCTAATCAAG
>NC_048596.1:136834700-136895396 GCF_003668045.3 Cricetulus griseus | reverse complement strand
AGATAAATAGTGCTGCTATGAACATCGTTGAACAGATGTCCTTGTTGTATGAATGTGTTTTTTTTGGGTATATACCTAAGAGTGGAATTGCTGGATCTTGTGGTAGACTGATTCCCATTTTCTTGAGGATTCCCAATACTGATTTCCAAAGTGGTTGTACAAGCTGCTGGCTACAGCTTCCCCTACAGGCACTCCCACCAGCAGTGGAGAAGTGTTCCCCTTTCTCCACATCCTCTCCAACATGAACTGTCATTGGTGTTTTTGATGTTGGCCATTCTGACAGGAGTAAGATGTTATCTCAGAGTTGTTTTGATTTGCATTTCCCTGATGGCTAAGGATGTTGAACACTTTCTTATGTGTCTTTCAGCCATTTTAGATTCCTCGATTGAGAATTGTCTATTTAGTTCTGTACCCCACATTTTAATTGGGTTGTTTGGTGTTTTGGAGACTAGCTTTTTGACTCCTTTGTATATTTTGGAGATCAGCCCTCTGTCAGATTGTGGGGTTGGTGAATATCTTTTCCCAGTCTGTGGTCTGCCATTTTGTCTTGCTGACTGTCTCCTTTGCCTTACAGAAGCTTCTCAGTTTCAGGAGGTCCCATTTATCAATTGTTT
Source organism: Cricetulus griseus (assembly GCF_003668045.3). Taxonomy (NCBI): domain Eukaryota; kingdom Metazoa; phylum Chordata; class Mammalia; order Rodentia; family Cricetidae; genus Cricetulus; species Cricetulus griseus. The sequence goes on along the minus strand of NC_048596.1, from coordinate 136,894,782 downwards.
ACCTCACTGTCTGTGCTACTGGTGTAATGTTCAGGAAGTGGTCTCCTGTACCGATTAATTCAAGGGTATTTCCCACTTTATCTTCTAATAGGTTCAGTGTAGCTGGATTTATGTTGAGATCTTTGATCCATTTTGACTTAAGTTTTGTGCAAGGCGATAGGCTTGGGTCTAACTGCAGTCTTCTACATGTCTGCAACCAGTTATGCCAGCACCATTTGTTGAAGATGTTCTCTTTGTTCCAGCATATAAATTTGGATTGTTTGTCAAAAATCAGGTGTTCATAGGTGTGTGGGTAATATCATGGTTTTCAACTCTATTCCATTGGTCTACCAGTGTATTTTTGTGCCAATACCAAGCTGTTTTCAGGACTATAGCTCTGTAATAGAGCTTGAAGTCAGGGATGGTGATGCCTCCAGAAGTTCCTTTATTGTATAGGGATGTTTTGGGTATCCTGGGTCTTTTGTTTCTCCATATAAAGTTGAGAATTGTTCTTTCAAGGTCTGTGAAGAATTGTGTTGGGATTTTGATGGGGATTGCATTGAATCTGTAGATTACAAGCCTACATATATTTTTAAACACAGTGTAAACCTTTAGAGGTTTTTCTTTATCTGGATCTGTCTTTATCATCTCAGGAGTACTGAGTCTAAACCCCAAAAGCATTGGGATGGCGTGAGCCTATGGAAGCTGCTGCGATGCCTCTGAGCAGCCCAACAGGGCAGGTTGCTGCTGCAGGTTTCCCTCTTTCTCTGGGAACCTTGGGGCTTGGGGTCATCCAGCTCACTGACACCATTCTGTTACAATAAATCTTTCCACCAAAAGCCGCAGAACCCCACCACCATCACGTGTGTGCTCTATGCCAGCTGCCTTCCCGGGTTAGGGCCCCAATTAATGCACAGAGATACTTGTATTAGGTTCAAATGCTGCTTGGCCAATGACTAGGTTTTCTCATCTGTTAGCTCAGTCATAAATCTATATATTTTATAAGACTTATCTTATAGAGGATGCCTTTTGCTGGTACCCTCTCTTTCTGGTGGTTCACATGGCACCCCTGGGGAGGAAGGGGAAAAGGGATACTTCCTTGCTACGTCACTCCCTGCCTGGATCACCACTTCTCTACTATATTTCCCAGTATCCTCTTTGACTCCTAGTCCTGTCTAACTTGCTGTCTCTTTGGACAAATAGTATTTTATTCAATAATCAATAAGATAAACATACAAAGAAGTGCATTCCCCATCACAGGTTCCTTGGAAAGTGTGAATAGATATATATCAAGATCCAGCTGCACCACTCAAGGGTATATACCCAAAGGACTCTATTTCCTATTGCAAAGAAACTTGCTCACTCACATTCATTGCTGGATAAAGAAAATGCGGCACATTTATACAAAAGAGTCCTACTCAGTGGAAAAAAAACAATGAAATCTTTAAATTCTCAGGAAAATGGAACTATTAGTAAACATACTGATTGAGGTATCCAAGACCCTAAAAGTTAACCATAGTTATGTACTCACTCATAAGTGGATATTACATATAGACCAAATGATAACCAGCCTATAGCCAACAATCCCAGAGAAGCTACGAAGCAAGGACAAACCTAAGAGAGACATACATGGTCCCCTGGAGAAGGGGAAAGGAACAGGAGTTCCTGAGTAATTTGGGAGCACAGGGGGAAGCAGAAGGAAGTAGGAGCAAGGGGAGAGACGAAGACAACATGAGGGATCAGCAAGATGGAGGCAAGGGAAGATTAGAGAAAGAGAACTAGAAAAGAGATACCTTTTTTGAGACAGGTTTTCTCTGTGGCTTTGGAGCCTATCCTGGCACTTGCTCTGGAGACCAGGCTGGCATTGAAGTCACAGAGTTTGCCTTCCTCTGTCTCCCAAGTACTGGGATTAAAGTTGTGTCCAGGGATCTACAAGAATGACCCCAACTAAGAATCCTTTATAATGAGATTGATGACTACCTGAAATGCCATCCTAGAGCCTTCTTCCAGAATCTGATGGTAGCAAAATCTCAGATCCATAGCCAAAAACTCAGAAGAACTCCTGGAATCCAGTTGTAGAGGGGGAGGTGTGATGAGCACATCGATCAAGACAGTGTTGGTTAAAAGCACAGAAACAGATGACCTGAGCAAGTGGAACCTCAAGGACCCCAGTTGGATAGATGGGGAAACAGCAGAGGACTGAAACAGGCCCTCTGAATGTGGGTGTCAGTTGGGGTGTTTGGACAGTCTTTGGGGCGTCTGGCAATGAAACCAGTATTTATCCCTAGTGTATGGACTTTGGGAGCCCATTTCTTATGGAGGAAAAGTCTTTCAACCTACATACATGGGGGAGCAACTAGGCCCTGCCCCAAACGATATGATAGTGTTTGATGATTCCCCCATGGGAGAACTCACCCTCCCTGGATAGTGAATGGGGCGTGGATTGGGAGTTGGGAGGGCAAAGGGGAAGATGGAACTTGTATTGGTAAGTCAAATAAGACTTGCCTTTAAATTAACTAAAAAAGAAATAAAAAAGGAAAGCAAAACAAGAAAATAATCCAACCTGTGGTCTAAAAAAAAAAAAATGGGTGGTCAAAGATATCCTTAGGACCATCAACACAGAATTACTTAGCATCATCTTCAGGGAAGGTCATTGCTGCTTACAATCACAGGACAGGCCTAATATTCTTAGGCAAAATTGAGAAACCAATATAGAAGTGTTTTAGAGACATACATAAATACATACATATATATAACATATATACATACAAACATACATGCGTGTGTGCTTCTGTGTCATAAACAACTATACTACAGACATGATAGACACATTTGTGACTTTCTACAATATTAGAATATGTGGAATGATAAAAATTCCCAAATCATCATCAATTATTTTGGCAGTCAGTATTCAATATAAACTCAATTTCCCAATTACAATGAAAGGTAATTTTTAGGTTTTATTTTAATTTCATGAGTTTCTGTATTAGCATTTGTCTGAATACATGGCTGTGTAGCATATGGCTGCAGTGTCTGAACAAGCTAGAAGACTACTTCAGATCCCCTACGACTAGAGACACAGATGTTTGTAAGCTGATATGTGGGTGATGGGAATTGAACCCAGGCCCTCAGGACAAGCATCCAGTACTTTGAACAGCTGAGCCATTATCCATGTCACAAGACAGTTTTTATAATGCTGATCTTAATCACTAATTAACACTCATGTTCTGGCAGGACTGTTCTTGAGCAGGATGACAGGTGTCACTGCCTCTATCACCAAGGATGCCAGAGACTAAAGAGTGGTTCCAAAAGTGAAGGGAAGAATGCAACAGGCCAGAGAACTGTAATATGTCTACTGAGATAAGAGAAGCAATTTCATCTCTGGTGACAGTGACACATAACTATGGGAATATGCTATGTGAACCAGGTCATACTAGTGTTGACTCTAGGTCCAAATTCCTGATGGCATAAAGAAAGAACAACATAATAGATTTGTCAAAAATCAATTTACCGAAAAAATCACAGAAATGGTGAGAAATTCTAAATCTTGTCTACAAAAATGTTATAACTTAAAGAAAACATGAAGATAAGTTATGGAGTATACATAGGGTGATTTAACTGTGATCCCAGTTATGAAGTCATGGACCTGATTCTTTCCCCTGTTCCCAAAATCCTCTGACTCTTAAGTCTGGCCATTAATTTACCCTTGGCATGACACTTCTCCATAACTAGAACTTATCTTTCAGAAATTGCAGGAAATGAGATTGTAAAAGGAATTTTGATCTCTAAGTTCCATTTTGCTCCTAAGATAATGAGAATCTGAAGAAAAAAGAAAAAATGTCATGTTTGGTCATTATCGTTTAATATCTTGTTGTTTTCTAATGAGAGACAAGAAGAGAGTTGGTCTGGAAAGGAGGAGGAGTGGAGAGAGACTGGGAGGATTAGAGGGTGGGTAAATTTATAATCAGGATATATTATGAGAAAAGAATCTATTTTCAATAAAAGCAAAATATGTTAAAATTGACATTATTTCTTTTCATAATCATGTTTTATTTAGGATTTAGAGTCATGTTTGTGATAACTGTACTCTCCCATATAAAATTTTATTTTAACAAGAACCATTTTTATGTTAGGAAGAATTTACTGCTTGGAACATCTGAGTATGTTTCTCAACCCTGACCATTTTCTAAGTGATGTCTTATCAATCTGACTCTTCTGGAACCAGAGTCTCCCTTATTGTTTAATAATTTCCCATCCACCAGTCTTTCACAGGCTCCTTGACTATAAATTATTTGTTAACAACATACAATGAAAATTGATATAATCTCAATTACCACCACAAGAAGAATATATATGAGTTCTTATCATAACAATCAGCTTTACTTCCTGCTTTAACAATATTACTGAATAATTTAATCACAAAAATGTTCAAAATAAATCAAGTCACACATATTATTTTCATGACATACAATTTAATATTTATTATATGCCATTACACTTGACAGTGCATTATGTGTCATTGAAACAAACACTTCCTATAAAACTTTGCCTCTGAATTTCCTGTTTTGAGATATATTTGTAGAAAAAAAAGCAATGATGTAGTTAAAATAAAATGTATGTTAGAGAGCAACAATTGTGTTGAGGAATTCAAATCTAAAGTATTTTTTTAAAACCTCAATGTCACTCGAAAATTCAATGCAGAAATTTCAATTTCAAAATAAGAAGCAAAACTCACTTTAGGATTTATTTATAAAGACACGTCTACAGAAAAACCTTAACAGAAAAAGACTTGTCAAATATATATGACCACAAGTTCATGATTTAAACGATTGGAACTTAAACAACGAAACTCTTAAACTTCAAATGTAAGAATAAAAGCACTCAATGCCACTATCCTGCCACCTGTGTTTGCTGCTGGGGAGAAATAGCAAACAAAGCTAAACCTTCATTTAAGCAAAGAAATCCAGTGCTCAAGTCACTCTCCTGCAACCTGGAAGTGCAACTGTGTTTGGTACTCAGGGGAAATTGTAAATAAAGAGAGATCATTTAAGAAATGAGATTATGTGCTCAAAGCTACTTTTTCCAACCTGGAAATGCGACTGTGTTTGCTGATTGTGTAAAATCGCAAATAAACAGAAGCTTTCGTGTAAAAAATTAAACCAATGCTCAAAGTATTCTGCTGCAGCCTGGAAGTGCAACTGTGTTTGCTGCTCTGAAAGAAATGGCCAACAAAGAGAAACTTGGTTCCTTTGGTTTCCTATGCAGCTTGGTCCATCCACAGAAAGGGATTGTGAAGCACTTCCAAGAGTGGGTCCTTCCCTGGGGTCAGCGGACTGCAGTAAGTCTTTGGCTTTTTTTTTTTTTAGTGTGTGTGTGTGTGTGTGTGTGTGTGTGTGTGTGTGTGTGTGTGTGTTTAAACAGTCGGTAATGACCAGGAAGCAGTTTTGGCGAATTTTGTGTTTCTGAATCCACGCCTCAGACTAGTGTAGGGATTTGTGTTAAAAATAATTGAAACAACGAAGGAGCACATCGCCATAAAGTCCCTCATAGAGGCTGCAGAGAAGGGGACAAAACCACAGGGACTGGTTTCTCTTTTCTTTCTTATTTCCCCGAGCATCACCGAGTCACGTTATAGTTTATCCAGTTATCAATGAATAAAAATTATTGCACATAAAATGTAATAGTCTAATTTCCAGTGAAGTTTACATCTTTTTATATTTAAACTGTAATACTTTTATAACAAATAAAAAAGGGTAGCACATACATCACCCTGCTTTAACACGATTTAATCCTACTCGACTTTCTTTGCTATGTTAACTTATGGAAGTGCTTACATATTTGAAATTGGAGCATTTGCAGGACATGGCAACCATATGTATTTCCAAAACAAATTATCTCTTGACACTTTGTTGTTAATGTTTTGTTCAATCTATCGGAAAAAATGAAAGTTGAAAAAGTAAGAACAACTAAAGCATCATTAAGAGAAATGGAAGTACAGCAGTGATTAAGACAAAATGAAAAAATATGAGAAAATCTTAAACAAATATAAGAAAACAAGTAAAAAGCAATAATATTCAAGTGGAGGAATTCAAAATTAACGCTTTTTTTGCTACATTTTGTTTGAGTATATAAAAGGGATCCATTAGAAATGGAGATATGAATTTTTCTAAGAACATCATAGCCTACCAGACATTAAGAAAAAATTACCAAACTGAAAGATTTTAGTTGGCTGAGAGAAAAAGTTTCCCACAGGCCTTGGCCCAGGACAAGGAAATTGACCCCAACCTGAGGCAGACAAACAATCCTTTCTGGGTCATATCTAGCCAACAGACAATTGGGGACTTTTTAGGGTATATTTTATGGTTTTTCCTTTGTAGAAAAGCAGGTCATACCTGGATGACCATTTTAATATGAGATTATACTTTGTAATCAATGATTTTGTGCCCCTTGCCTGTATGCTGATCTGCGGTTTTTTCCTATATAAGGAGACTGTAAACCTTGCTGGGGTGTGCAGCTTTCCTGATATTGCTGGCACCTGAATGGGCATTCGTTCAATAAACTCTCTGGGGTCTTTCAAAACAAAAGCTCAACATTCACAGGCAAGCTAAACAGACAACTTAAATGGTGGGCATCTTGGTCAATTTTCAATTACTTTGAAGATACACCATGACAAAGGCAACTCTTATAAAACAAAGTAATTAGCTGGGGCCTTGGTTACAGTATCAGAGGTTCAGTCCATGATCATCATGGTGGGAAACATGGCATACGTATCTCAGGGATGGTAATTTAGAGTTACAAACAGTTTCACTAGCACAGAAAGAGAGCTGGACCTGAAATGGGCTTTTGAAATCTGAGAAGCTGCCATCGCACAGTTTCTTCAAGAATGACACACCTTCACCAACCAAATTCTCTATATATTATTCCTCTACAAAACCATACCAATTTAAAATGAATCTATTATTTCACAGAATGTGTTTCTTCCTATGAATTGTTATCTTGGGAAACCCCGGACACTCCCAAAATCATTAAGGATTTTACCATTGTATATGATTGCTTATATGTTTAGGACAGCCAGGTAACTGAATGTAAGAAAACCACACTGAATGCCGGGCACAATTAAATTAAGCTAGAAGCAATAGGAAAACTTCCACAGTTGTGTACCAATCCCAACTGACTAAGTATCCAACTTGTGAAAAGAAATTAAAAAATGAGCCAGGTGTTGTAGTTCACATCTTTTATTACCAGTATTTGGAAGACAGAGGCTGGCAGGTCTCTGAGTTTGAGGCCAGCCAGATCTAGAGATACATTTAGAGGACAGCCAGGCTTAGTCAATGAAAAACAGAAAGTTGGTAAACATGTAATTGAAAGGGGGGGGGTCAATTTCTAGCTCTAGTGAACCACAGAACTTGGCAGCTGCCACCCCGTGATTCTGCAGTTACAGATAGAAGAAAGGGGTCTGGAATTCATCCCAAAGACTATGGAAATCCTCTGAGGTCAGGAAGCCTGGACTGCCTTGGAGAATCCAGGGTGCTTGATATGTTAAGTTGTAGAATACCTGCTGAGGAAAACTGCAACAAACAGGGAGTAGAAGCAGTCCTAGAGAGAGAAGTATATTACAGTTAAAAGCACGAAAATGAGTTGCATATCTGTAGTGTTTTGTCTTCAGACATGGAGATGCAGAGTTTTCAGTTTCCCAACTGGTTTTAATCCTGCCTCGCCAGGGCAGGGATAAAAGACATGCTCTACCACTGCCAGGCTGTTTTCTTGCATTTCTTTAAAGGATTTAAAGGATTTCTCTTGAAGAATCACTATTTTCTTCCTACATACATATTTTTCCTGACCTTGAGTTAGGTTGACATATACATGTGTTGCTGGGGTAGGGTTGCTGGGTTCTAGCAGAGACATATCACACTCAATGTTACTGGATGGCTTTTTATTCTGGTATCCAGAAACCTAGGATTGGGAAGATCATAGGTGTATGTGCTGATTTCTGTTTTTGCATTTTTTGGTTGAATGTTTTCTTTTCTGGCTTCTGTTTTCCTACCCTGCCCAGGTCTTGTTTTCACTAGTAATTAATTCATGCTGATGTGGCAGGCTGTAATAATGAGAAAAGTTGAGAGTTGGAAATTTTGAGGAGATTTTGTGATCCATTGAGAATGGGTGAGAGAGCAAAGACAGACCACAACAGGTGTTCTGCTGAAGATCTGGAGATGATTATTAGGGAATGAAGACTGGAGAAACAGGGCAGATGAAGCTGTCTGGTTTGTCTATATGGTTCTCTGTAAGGAGTGGTTTATGTATTAGCAAGGTTGCCTACTGGAGTTTCGGGCTTGGATAAACTGAGGAATTTGGAGACAAAATTAGGAGGAGAAGGTCCATGCAATGAACAGGACATATGGGCATTAGGGGAAAATTGCAGCAGGTTTTCTTTTGCAGTGCTAAGGATGAGAATGAGGAAATGGGTTTGTCAGAGAAATTTTTGATTTAGTATACAACACAAGCAAAAGAGACACATTTAATATTTAACATCCAGCCCACACATACTCCACCCTACTTTGAGACAAGATTTCTCGTGTACCAGCCAGGCTGATGTCCAGGTTAACTCTGAACTCGTGATGTTCTGCATCTACATCACGAGTGCTGTTTTGGAAGTATGCACACCCATGTCTGATATTTCCTCATTTAGACCAATGTTATAAATCATCTTTTCCTAGATTATTTGCTGTCCAGATTTTTAAGTCAATAACCATTTTTCTGTGTTTGGCAAACAGATGGATCATGTTTGTAGCCTCCCAAAATTGTAAAAGGCAGGATTAGAAGAGATCATGGCAGTTAGCAAAATGAATTTAAGGTGGCATGTAAGTAGGTGGTGGCAAATATCTTTAATGCCAGGACCATGAGGTAGAGGAAGGTGCTTCTCCTATTTCCAGATTAGCACATTCCATATACATATTGCCACGCCTGCAGGACTCAGGCATTGTATTACAGTTGTTTAATTAGTTTTTTAAAGCATATTCCCAAGATTTCTACATTGGGTTAGGTTGTAGGTTTCTCTAAAAATCATTTATAGAATAAGCTTCCATATCTTTACTAGAAGTAAGACACTGTAACATACCACAGTTAGATATAATGGTACCAACAGTTACACAAAACAAGAGCTGAAATTTAAATATTCCTTTTAAAAATGATAGTCCATTATATACAAGTTGGTTTGTCTGAGGCTCACAACCTGGGGTGACGCAAAAAGAAGGCTCATATGATGTATGGCACAATGTTCTTCTAAACCACAACAACTCTGGTAGTACAGCAATCATGATGTTTTACTTTAAGCAACCCAACTTTCCCAGGTTACACCACTCAAGGCTGATTATGGCTGCTCCTCAGACTCTACCAATCTGCTAGACTTTCATGAAAAATAAGTGAAAATTGTGACCAACCACAGCTTTGAAATGCCATTCAGAATAAATTCTACTCAAAATCTATAGAGGGAAGGGAGAATCATGTTGAACAGATATATGAAATACAAATCCTTTGACAACATTGCAACTGTTACATGGATGTTCAAGATGAAACTTCTAAGATTTCCAATCATCTTCAAGCTTCATTATAATTTTTAATTATCTTTGTTAGTTTTAGTATTTCATCTACACCCACTGCTGTTAACCACAAAGAACATTCTGCATTCTGTGTGCAGCATTGCTGGCTTCATCTTCTGAGTCAGATGCTCTCTGAGGGGTGGAGCTGTGTGAGCCAGAGATGCAAGGGGAAGGGCATTCTGGAAAACACAAACAATGCCTCAGGGGATGTGATACATCTAACAGAAGTCCACAGACTGAATTTTTCTGACAGATCTGTCAAAATAGACTCCTCCATACTTTGGGTTTGGGCAACTGCTGGCTAAAAACAAGCATCTAAGGAGATTCCCAGGAAGATCACAGGCAGTATAAGAAATGTTTCTGGATATTAATGTTGCTTGCAGGTAATTCCAGAATACTTGGAGGGTCAAATGATAAATCTGTCACAAAACAATCAACCAATGCATTCCATAAAAAAACAACTCTTCCTGATGAGTAATTCTGAGAATGTCTAGAGGCAGCTATGTCAGAAAGTTATTGTGGGAATGCTCTGCAGGTGGTTACCTCCAAGATTCTGTTTGCCTCCCATGTTAAGGGTCTACAATGCTCCAAGCTATAACAGCTATAGAGGACGTTCATACAAACAGATGCCTGTGGGGTTGAGTACTTTGAATGTGGAATGTAGTTGCCGCATGGCCAGGGCATGGTGCAACAAGCCTGGGTTGCCGATCCTGGACACTGTTTTTCCTGTCCTTCCTCATTGTTGGGCCTCTCAGAGGCAGCAGCTCCTATCCCACTGCCATGGGTTCATTCCTAGTAAAGTCCTGTAGATAAAGGTGCAGAAAGAAGCTGCTCAGCCTCCAGGGAGAGTTGTGAGATCATTGTAGGGCTCAGCAGCCACAGCAGCTGCACCTACCTGCCCTGTTAGACCTCAGAGCTCCCTTCTAGCTCTGATTCCAGAAGGTAGGGTGACATGATGAGAAAGGAAATAGTTGAGTTCAGCTTCTCTGCTGTGGCCTCACACCTGGCCAGGATAACCCGGGCTCTGCCATCTGATAAGTTGGCAGGCTCTGGAACTGGAAGTGAGCTGTGTTAAGGAATTGGTGTAGCCGGGTGTGTGTGTGTGTGTGAGAGGGTATGGGGGGAGGATGGCCTTCTGCAGCTAGATGAATACTTTCTCTAAGATTTAGGATAAATGTGAACTTCTATCATCTGATGGACGGCAAATATGTCGAAACATTCTGTAATATAAATCAAATATAGCTGAGATCCTTGAAACATGATTAAATCATGTGTGAGTTGGAGTATGTGGGAGCGTCCTCTGTGCCACTCATTTTCCACTGCATGACTTAGGATCACAGACAGGGTTCAGCAAAGACAGTTTTCCGTTTCCTCAGATTTCAGTGCAGGATAAGGAAACGTTAGGTGGAATCTTGAGAGAGAACTCTGTGTATTTTAAGGAGACTTGTAGTTCTGTACTCTGGTTTTAATGTAGTAGTAGACATTTAAGGTTTTGTATGATAAAATTAACTACATATGTGGTCATATTTTTCTGTTTATTATTCTCAAGTATTTGATAAGTAGAAGGAATTTTGCCTTGTAGTTGTTTTGGTTTTGGTTTTTTAAAATGGGGATTTTCTATGTGTAGTTGTTGATGTCCTTTTACTTTCTCTGTGAACAAGTCACTCTGTAGACTAGGTTCATCTCAAAGACTTTGAGATCCACTTCTTTCCATATGTATCTTTCAGTAGGAAAATTTTCCTTGGTGATTTCCAGGAATTGTACCTTAACAAACATCATAAGAACTTTAAAAGCCCTACTGATTAGGTGTGTCACCAACTTTTACATATCCTGGCCATCATAAAATCTGTATTTATGACCTAGAGGATGGTCTCATATATATATATATATATATATATATATATATATATATATATATATATTTTTAATGAGGCCTCATATTCAAGAGAATTATCTTTGAAACTGTCTGTACTGCCTCTAAATTAACATCAAACTATTATTGTAGATGTTATGTATGTATGTATGACATCCTTTAGAATCTGTATCCACAGACAGACAATGGTGGCTAGTAATCCGGTATGGACACAGGAGAATGAGCTTTCTGAACATCATCTTCATAAATACAGAGTCACACAACTTGCAGGACCTGTCTTCCTGTTGCAACTTATTAGGGTGGTTCCTTTCTCTGTGCCTATACTACTCTCAATGCCATTCTGATTTTTGTTGTCCTTTTGGTCATTCCATAACCATCAGATATGGTTAGATAATGCTAAACCACAGACATCTTTCTCCTAAACACATTTGTATCTTGAATGAAAATTGGTTATTTGTTTTTAAATTTGGAATAAGTGAAAGAAGAACTAGACCAACTTTTGTGCTTGTATCATAACTGTACTGGATATTATTTGTTCCTATTTGTGCATTTGTAATTCAAAAGAGGTGTCCAGTTTGCAAGCTTTTTCTGATGAATACTTTCAAACTTCAAAATAGCGCAATTCGATATTTTTGATGGCATTTTCATTTAAGGCACATAGGATCCATTTGTACCTTACATATATCATGTTTCCTATAACAAATATTTTGCCTTCTTCAGATGCTGCATTGGAAATACACATTTAGTCACCTATCTGGCTGAATGAAGACACATATATAAATATTAGGTACAAATCTTCCGTAATTAATGTGCAATAAATTAAGTTTTGATTGTACAAAACATAGCATGACAAATTGATAGTATGTTATGTATTATAAACCACCAACACATATTCTACTCATGAGAGGCTTTTTAATGTTTTAAAACATTTATAAACATGTAAAAAGATAATTAGAGTTCTCCATTGAATGCAAAACATAGGGAAGCACCTCCAGTTGTTTATTTGCAGTAGCCTGATTAGACTGAGGTGTCCAGTGACACTTGTATGAAAACCAAATCTGCAAGAATTGAATAGAATAGATATATGCATTAATTAGTACATACACAAAGAAATGGTGAAAATGGTGCAAATTTTATATATGTGTTTCATGAAAATAAATTATTGCTCTCTCACTGTGTTGCTATATGGAACACCAGGCTGGTTGGTACTTTGCTTCAGCAGACTAAATCATCTGAGAAGGTGTTTATTTTTTGGTGGTGGTGGTTCTTTTACTGTGTGTGTATGTGTGGGCATGTGCACTCCTGTTTTTGGATATAATAGCTATAAGAGTGAGTTGGATCATTATTTATAATTATTTGAAGAAACTGATACAGGACAATCGAAATGGCTGTTTCCATGTCTGTCTTTACACTGCACAGCCACAAAGAGGAAGATACGGAAAGAAGTGGAGTCTTTCTCTTATGTAGACAAGATGAGTTCCCCAAAATCCAGACACAGGTTCATATATACTATGAAAACTGGGTGGTTTTCTCTGTTGTCATTTAGAGCCAGAGGCACAGAGATAATGGAATAAGTTGTGGCTTTCTGTTTTCACTTTCACCTGTTTTACAGCAACACATGGAGAGGCAGGATATAGATGAGACAACACCTACAATCATTGAGAATCCTTTTCTTCAGAGATCATTGAGTCTTGAATTGAGGGGGTTGAATTTCACCAGAAATTCAAAGAATTTCTGATGCCAGCACTCCTTTAATTGTTCCACACAATAGAAACAGAAGAGTCACTGCCAAACTATTTACAAGGTTACAATACTGATAGGCAACACTTCTTCAGGAGTATTGATGCAAAAAGGCTAGATAAAACACTGGTAAACTGAATCCAACAACACATCACAAAATAATGCACTATGATCCAGTAGACTTCATCCGAGACAAGCAGGGATTGTTCAAACTATGAAAATCTATCAGTATAATACACCTTATAAACAAACTGAAAAAAAAAAATGATCATCTCATTAGTCCTGAAAAGGCCTCTGAAAAAATCCAACACCAGCTCTGTCCAGCGGCGGGTGCCTTAGCCTCAGGTGTGTCTGGGCGCTGCTCTGCCTGCACCCCAACCTTCTCCATCAACATCTGCTCCTTTCTGCCTGTCCCCATCTGGACAAGAGTGGACCTCCCCAGTCTGGGAAAGCACACCCTGAGTCCAGATACACCTCACCCCCTCTCTACACGCTGCCCTCTGTGCTGTGGCCGGTGCCCTAGCCACAGGTGAGTCTGGGCCCTGCTTTATCTGCCCCCCAACCTACTCCATCAACACCTGCTCGATTCTGCATGAAACAACCCCTGCCCCCGGATAAGAGTGGACCAGTCCAGTCCAGACTGGAAGACCATCCTGAGTCCAGACATACCTCACCACTGTCTACACCCTGTCCTCTGTCCTTGATACCAAGCCACACAAAGATACAACTAAAACAGAGAACTATAGACCAATATTCCTCATGAACATAGATGCAAAAATACTCAACACAATATTGGTGAATCGAATCCAACACCGTATCAGAAAAATCATCCACTATGGTCAAGTAGGCTTCATCCCAGTGATCTAAGGATGGTTCAACATATGAAAATCCATCAGTATAATCCACCATATAAACAAACTAAAAAAGAAAAAGCACATGATCATCTCACTAGATGCTGAAAAACCTTTGACAAAATCCAGCACCATTTCATGATAAAGATCTTGGAGATAACAGGAATAACAGGAACATATCTAAACATGATAAAAGCAATATACAACAAACCAACAGCCAACATAAAAATAAATGGAGAGAAACTCAAAGCAATTCCTCTAAAATCAGGAACATGACAAGGCTGTCCACTCTCCATATTTCTTCAATATTGTACTTGAAGTTATAGATAGATCAATAAAACAACAAAAGGAGATCAAAGGGATACAAATTGGGAAGGAAAAATTCAAACTTTCACTGTTTGCAGATGATATGATAGTCTACAAAAGTGACTCAAAAAACTCTACCAGGGAACTCCTACAGCTGATAAATACCTTCAGCAAAGCAGCAGGATACAAAATTAACTCAAAAAATCAATAGTCCTAGTTTATACAGATGATAAATGCAATGAGAAACTAATATCTTACATCCCCCCATTTTTTTGTGAAGTTTTAATCCTAAAACCTATGGTCCTTCTTACTGCCTGAGAGCCTGATATTGCTGATTAAGAATTATGGGGAGATTAGGGTAGTGAGTCAAGTTGAACTGTTAAACCATCCTTTTAATCAGCCTTGTTTGGACTTCTGTGCCTTTCGCCGCTGGTTGAGTCTTTCTCTGAGGTTGTCCATGGAATCCCTAAAAACTCCAGAATGGTTAACATAGAAACAGCATTCCTCTTTTAGGGTAGCACAGAGTCTGCCTTCCTTAAAGAAAAGATGATCAAGTCCCCTACGATTCAGGAGGGCAAATTCAGCTTGAGAAGTCAAGGATACTGATGGATCCTTTTATGGCTGTTTTTAGCTCATTATAGTGGTGGGGTCCCTGGACCAGTGCTGCAGTTCGGGTGTCGACCCTGGCTGCCACCTCCGTGTCCCCATAGGGAGTAAGAGAAATTGGCATTCCCCCATGTAATGGAGTTCCTTTTGACTTAGCATTTTAACCAGGGAAAATGGGCGACGTATTCTTTTCCATGCTACTCCCTGCTGACGTTGGGACAGAGTTAGGGACCCAAGAATGCTGAAATGCTAGTCAAAAGCATTTAGGCAATGGGGAATTGCCTAAATTCCCCATTTAGGCAGTTAGGAATCCATCAGGAGCTTCTGGTTGGCAGACTCTTTTGCAGAGATGGGGGTGTTCATATCAGCTGGACTGGTTCACATCCATAGCAAGTCTAGGGCTCACAGTTTTTAGGAGCAGGCTGTAGTCAGAAACTGATATTCATCTGCCAGAAGGGGAAATCTGTTGGGACACGTTTAAACTGGGAACAGAAGTGAAAACTTGTATATCTTATTGGGACTCTTAGGCCTATATTTTTAGTGATCAAGAAGGACAGGAGTTCCAAGACAAGGGAGAAAATCCCATCCTCAGGAAAAAATAGATGGGATAAGAAAAGTTGTAATTATCTGGAGTCCTTTTTACCTGTGAGAAGTGGATCCAAGCTTTATGACTTTTGATCCTCTGAAGCCTATATGAACTTTATTATATAATAGGACATAGAAATTTTAGATATTTTATCATTACCAATCTGTATTGAAATCCACATTGCAGAAAAAACAGATATTGGGTATTTGTAGAATGGCAGAAATATATTTATTACTTTGAGTTCTAGCAAAACTATAGATTTAGGTTAGAAGCTTGTACATTTTTCTTCTGTCCAGAGAGTCACGCATAGATTGGACAGAGGTGCCCCTGACCCGATGAAAAGCCCCTCAAGTTCACATTTAGACAACAACCAAAGTAAACCCAAAAACCTTGAGCTTGTGACTGATCAGCAGGCAGTTAGCTTTATCATCTTATCAGAACTTTATTAAATGATCTATTAAGCTGTCTATAGTTTAACCATTAAAACTATCAGAGATCTGAGAAGGACAAATTTTATACAGTTTCCGAATCTATTAAAAATGACAGAGTCCAGTCCATATACAGCTAACCACATCCAAGTCTCAATAGTGTTGGGAGCAGAAGTAAATCTTCGCCATGTCTATAAAGTGAGAGTTTTTTTATAAAGTGTGGAAGAGGGACGGAAAAGACCGACCTTAATTTGTCTAGGCAAAGGTGGTGCAATCATTTCTCCAGTGTCTAGTAGCCTGTCCACATTCTGAGCTTGGTACTGCTTGGTCAGCTTTGTCACAATCCATGGGGCCCTGATGGGGAATGTACTGTGTATGTATATCTTATTTATTATTGAATAACATACTCCATTGCTGGTGGGAGTGTGAACTTGTAAAACCACTCTTGAAATCAGTATGGCAGTTGCTCAGAAAAATGAGAATCAGTCTACCTCAAGATCCATTAATTCCTCTCTTGGGTAAATACCCAAATAATGTATGTTCATACAATAAGGACATATGTTCAACCATGTTCATAGCAGCATTGTTTGTAATAGCCAGAACCTGGAAGCAACCCAGATGCCCCTCAACTGAAGAATGGATAGAGAAAATATGGTACATTTATACAATGGAGTACTATTCAACAGAAAAAAAGCAATAGAATTTTGAAATTCACAGGTAAATGGATGGAACTAGAAGAAACCATCCTGAGTGAGATAACCCAGTCACAAAAAGACAAACATGGTATGTACTCACTCATCTATGAATTTTAGACATAGAGCAAAGGATTACCAGCCTACAATCCTCTTCACCAAAGAAATTAGGAAACATGAATTACTCTAGTAGATAAATGCATGGACCCCAGGAATTGGAAGGGGCAGGAACTCCTGAGCTAATTGGGAGCATGAGGTAGGGGAGAGGGGCTGCCAGAATGAAGGCAGGAGAAGAGGAGAGGAGGAAATGGAGAAGCAGAAATACTGAGTTGGGGCAGAATAGAGGAGAAAAGGATGAGAGATACCTTATCAGAGGTAGTAATTATGAAAGATTTTGGTTTGCTGAGGGAAAAAGTTTTGAAAGATTTTAGTTCACAGAGAGAAAGTTTCCCACAGGCCTTGGCCCATTATAAGTAAGTTGGCCCCAACCCAGGGCACATCCTATAGTTTAGATGGGGGCAATCGCCAAGACAACACTCTTTGGGTCACACCTGGCTGGCCAACAGAAAATCAAGGACTTTGCAGGGTACATTCTGTGGTTATTCATTTGTAGAAAAGCAGGTCACACCTGGTTGACCACTCTAACATGACATCATACTTTGTAATCAATCACTTTGTGCCCCTTGCCTATATGCTGATCTGCAGTTTTTTTCCAATATAATGAGCCTGTAACCCTTGCTGGGGTGTGCAGATTTCCTGATATTGCTAACACCCAAATGCCCATTTGCTTTTGCAGCTCTTGGTCTAGTTTCTGAGTCTCTGGGGCTTCTTAGGACCCTGTGCCCCTTCTGGGTCTGGGGGCCTTTCAATTATAGATCCAAGGACAGATCTGCCACTAGGGAAACTTCCAGAGATCTACAAGGATGACACAAACTGACAATCCAGGCAATGGTGGAGAGGATAACCTAAATGCCCTTCCCCTACATTGAGATTGATGACTACTTTTTATGCCATCCTAGAGCCCTCATCCAGTGACTGATGGAAGCAGAGGCAGATATCCACAGATACACACTGAACTGAAATAGCTGCAGAGAAGGAGGAATGAAGATCGAAGTAATCCGTAACAGTTTGGAGAAACCCACAGAAACAGCTGGCATGAACAAGGAGAAACAAATCGACCCCAGATGCTCTCTGGGAGGCCAGTAAATGACTGAACCAAATCCCTGAACATGGATGTCAATGAAAAGGCCTCTTTATTCTAGGAGGCCACTGGTAGTGGATTAGTATTTTTCCCTTATGTAAGAATAGACTTTGACAGCCCATCCCATGTGAAGGGATGCACTCTTGCCCTGGACACATGGGGAAGGTCCTAGGCCCAGCCCAGGATGATGTGGTGGACTTTACCAGCCCCTGTTGAGGGACCAACCCTGCCTGGGGAGTGTAGGGTGGATGTGGAGGGGGGTATATCGGGGTGGAATGGTAGGGGTGAGGGTGAGGGGAGGGAGAGGGAGAAGAGATTGACATGTGAAACAAGATTGTTCCTAATTTGAACTAATAAAATAAATCCAACACCATTTCATAATGAAAGCCTTGAAAGATAAGAGCTAAAAGAATATACCTAAACATAATAAAAGCAATATACAGCGAGCAACAACTAAAATGAAACTAAATGGAGACACAGTATGATTCCTCTAAAATCAGGAATAAGTAAAGGCTGGCAACTCTCTCCATATCTCCTCAATATTGTCCTTGAAGCTCTACCTAGAGCAATAAGACAACAAAAGGAGATCGTGGGGATACAAATTGGAAAGGGAGAAGTAAAACTTTCATTATTTGAAGATGATATGATAGTTTACGTAAGTGACCAGAAAACTTCTGCCACAGAAGGCCTGCAGCTGATAAATACCATTAGTAAACTGGCAGGATATAAAGTTAAGTAAAAAAAATCA
Source organism: Cricetulus griseus (assembly GCF_003668045.3). Classification (NCBI taxonomy): domain Eukaryota; kingdom Metazoa; phylum Chordata; class Mammalia; order Rodentia; family Cricetidae; genus Cricetulus; species Cricetulus griseus. The sequence goes on along the minus strand of NC_048596.1, from coordinate 136,876,176 downwards.
GCAATCTTCATATATATATATATATATATATATATATATATATATATATGACTAACAGCCTGAGAAAGAAATCAGAGAAACATCACCCTTTACAATATCAACAAACAACATAAAATATCATGGGGTAACTCTAACCAAACAAGTGTAAAGCCTGTATGACAAGAACATTAAGCCATTAAAAGAACTAATTATAGAAGATATCAGAAATCAGCAATCTACAGGTACAGTGCATTCCCCATCAAAATCTCAGCACAATTACTCACAGACATTGAAAGAACAATACTCAGCATTATATGGAAATACAAAAAACACAGGATAGTCAAAACAAATTTGTATAATAAGGTAACTCCCAGAGACATCAATGTCAATGACTTCATGCTCCACTACAGAGCCATACTCCTGAAAACAGCTTGGTACAGGCACAAAAATAGACAGGTAGGACAATGGTATCAAATCTCAGACATTGATATATATCCAAACTCGTATGAACACCTGACTTTTGACATGGAGCTAAAATTAAACACTGGATAAAAGAAATCGCTTATAATAAATAATGCTGTCATGAGTGGATGCTGACATGTAAAACTATACAAAGTACTCAAAACAATTATCATCAAAACATATAATAACAAAATTTAAAAATGGGGTACAGATCTAAACAAGGAATTATCAACAGAGGAATCTCAAATGGCTGAAATGAACTTAAGGAATTGATCAACAGACTTAACCATTAGGGAAATACAAACCGAAACAACTCTGAGATGCCATATTACACTTGTCAGAATGGCTAAAATAAAAAATGCCCGCAACAGCTTGTGCTGGAGAGGATGTTGAGAAAAGGGAACACTTGTCAATTGCTGGTGCGAATACAAACTTGTATAGTAACTTTGGAAATAGGTATGGAACTTACTCCTGAAAATGTGAATCAATCTAATCAAGACCCAACAATGCCACTCTTAGAGATAAACCCAAAGCATTCACAATCATAGCACAAGAACATTTGTTCTGCTGAGTTCATGGCAACATTGCTTGTAATAGCCACAACCTTGAAGCGGCCTATAAGCCCTTCCACAAAAAGAGTGGATAAAGAAAATGTGGTACATATACACAATGGAATACTACTCAGTGTTGAAAAAATGAAATCTTGCAATTTTTCAGGCAAACAGATGGAATTAGAGGAAACCATCCTGAGTGAATTAACCTAGACACTAAGAAAAGCATGGTATGAACTCATTCATGAGTGTATTTTAGACATACAACAAAGGACTACCAGACTACAATCCACAACCCCAGAGAACCTAGGAAACAAGGAGGAACCTAAAAGATACAGGCATGGACCCACCCAAGTAGGGAAAAAGGGACAATATCTAATATGTAAATTGGGGGTAGGGTGAAGGGAGGATAGAGGGAGAAAAAGAGATAGGGAGAAGGGGAGAGAGAATGATAATATGAAGCATCCAAAAGGTCGAGTTGGTTTAAGAACACAGAAAGAAAGCAAGGAAAGAGATACCTTAATAGGGAGCAATTATGGGCACTCAGGAAATCTCCAGGGATCAACAAAGATGACCCTATCTAAGAATCTAAGCATGAGTTGAAAGGATATCGTAAATGCCCTACTCAATAATGAGATTGATGACTACATTAAATGCCATCAAAGTGCCTTCTTTCAATGGCTGGTGGAAGCAGAAGCAGAGATTCTAAGGTTAGCACTGAGACATACTCTTGGAATCCATTTGTAGACAGACAGCAGTTAAAAGCATACAGATCAAGACCATGCTGGGGAAACACATAGAAACAGCTGACTTAAGCATGTGGGGGCTCATGAACCCCAGTCTGACAACTGGGGAACCAACATAACACATAAGCCAGGTACCCTGAAAGTGGGTTTCAGGTGAGGGGTCTGTGCATATTATGGGGCCTCTGGCAGTGGAACCTGTTCTTGTGGATACTGTATGAACTGGCTTTTTGGAAACCATCCCTGTGGAGGGATACTTTGTTCAAAGAGACAGGTAGGAGAGTGGCTTGGTCCTGCCCAAAAGGATGTGACAGAATTTGGTGATTACTCAAGCCAGGCTTCACACTCCCTAAGGAGTGGTTGGGGGAGGTCTAGAATGGGGAGATGATGGGAAGAGTAGGAGGACTGCAGTGAGAGGGAACTGGGAATGGTATGTAAAATAAAATTGCTTTCAATGTTAAAAATTTTAAAAAAATCCTACTAACTTGTTAAAAGCTATTAAAAATAATTAAGCCTAGCAGGTTAAAGAACTTTCACCTCATTAATGATGAAATTGTTTAATGTCATCAAAACATTACTTACATTAGTAATACATTGAAATATAATTCATATATAAAGACAATGTTTAGACTTCTGTATATACATTTCTTGGTAACCCTAAAGCAAATAACTAAAAAATACAATTTTTGTTAATAGACTGTGTACCTTGCTGACAGGATTAACACTAAAGGAGATAAACTAACGAAACAGGTTTCCCTGAAAATTTGATAAAAAAAATAAATAATCCCAATCCTACCTTACCATGACAATTACACTACAATTCAGGCATCTGTGTTTCTAGAGAACCCAACAAGGATGTGTTTTCCTGGGAGTAAGCCAATGTAGCCATGACTCATGTTTCTGGCTGGTGGCTGTTCCTGGGGCTTGGTTCAGTGAGTTCTCTGCTACTGAGATCAAGACACAAGTCCCATTCTTACCTCACCCCTGTTATTTTCCATTCCTTCTGTAAAGCCAGCAGGATCTTTCACAAAGTATATAGCAGAAGCTCATTTCTTCAGGCCATGCAGATCATAAAGACCTAAACTTATCAAGATCCAGAGGCCACACATTAAACAAATATTGGTTTGACTTATAAGTACCTAGATTTTCTTTAAATACTGAATTAGAATCCAGAAGACTAATGACCTGAACTCAAGTTAACTAGGTGATGGATGAAAGAAATGATTTCAAACAAAAGGAAGTTAAAACTGAGGTAAAATTAATAATTTATACTCCAATGTGCCAAAGGCCCTTGGCATTTGGTATTCTCTCAGCCTAGGAAACAATGCAGTGCATTGCCAAATTTTGCAATACTAAAATGTGTTCCTGAGAACTGCTTCTGGCTTTTTCTTTGTCTATACAATTTATCATTGCAGGAATACACATATTTTATTCACATTCAAAGATCTTCTCTATACTATGATGCCAGTTCAGGAGATTGGAGACCTCCCACTCTGTTATCATGTATGAAAGATTTACCCACATCAAGGCCATGGAAAATATGCACTGGATGAGTCAGCATCATACAGCACACACACATACTCAATCTCTCTCTCTCTGTCTCTCTCTCTCTCTGTCTCTCTCTCTCTCTGTCTCTCTCTCTCTCTCTCTCTCTCTCTCTCTCTCTCTCACACACACACACACACACACACACACACACACACACACACACCAAAAGGGAATAGGACTTATTTATGTAGTACTTATTTAGCCCTTACTATGTGCATTACCCTAATTGTACTTTAGACAAATGCATAATTTGCAACTTTCACCTGGAGACCAAGGTATACTCACTGACTGTGAGAAGTCTCATAAGTCCTACATCAAACATCAGCATTACTGAGCACACACACACACATGTCAGGCTTTCCACAATCCAAACAAACCAAATACAGTCCTGCATTCCTTGACTACTTCTCTATTTTTTTTTTTACCTAGTTTTCTCTCTAGAATGGAACCCTTCCTGTGGTGTGTATATTTAAAATACACACTGATACATAATACAGGTTTGCCACTTTTCCTTTATTGAACATACATGGAGCCATGCTGTCTTCTTAATTTCATTCAGAGACCTTACCAAGTCCATACAGACAGTTTTCTTTTACTGCTTTAAGAACAAATCTAACAGACTGGACAGAATACATTTTCTCAGTGTTGACTTTACTCACACTGCCCCATTAATTCTAATTTCCATTTCCTCCTCCTCTCTCCCCATCTTGTTCTTCCATTCTATTCTTCAGAGTAATATGACTAATTGTCAAAATATATATTTTGTCATATTACCTGACTCCCTTGATTATAACAAGAATTTCCAAACCTTCATTTTGACTCAATTTTATGTTCTTTTTCTCCCTCTGAGAGAAACAGTGAGGATAGAGAACTCAAAGTACTTGGCTTTGCTTTTCATATATGACTAATGATGTTGAATATTAAATTTTTTGATGTTTGACAGTATTTTTTATTAATTTTAGTTAAACAGAAAACAATCTTATTTTAAATACCAATCTCAGTTCTCTCTACCTCGCTTCCTTCTACTCCCCCAAACTAAGCGCACTGACACACCCACCTGCTCCTCAGGGAGGATGTGGCCACCATGGAGGATCATCAAAGACTGCAACATCTTTTGGGGCAGGATATAGGACCTCACTGATGTATCTAGGCTGAGAGTGTATCCCTGCAAAGCCCACTCAGGCACTAGGGATAAAAACTTGTTCCACTTCCATCCTCAACAATTCATATTATATCTGCTAAGAGCATTGTAACAAGTTTTAATAAGGATGTTTTTTTTTTTACTTTTTAGATGTTTATTAAATAGTGTAAAATCTTATCTTCAATCAGATGTATTATATGTTCAGAATATGTCATTCTATTCATGGCCTCTTCATTCTAAGAATAGTGTAGTATGATTTAAAGAAGATGCTTTGTATCATACATTACTACTTTCAGTGCAGTCAGTGTCCTGATATGAAGTCCTCTCCAGTGCCCATGTGTTCACGTGCATTTGTTACTTTCCCTCCTCTTAAATTTATCAGATCTTTCTTTTTCTCTGTCTCACAAAATATATGCCAAGTGCAGTCTTTCCTTCCTCCACTTTTCCCAGCTCTTCCATACCTACCTTACCCTACAGGTGTACTATCTTACTTTTGCCCTTCAAAAGAGAGCCGGCTCCAAGAACATGTACCAAATAAAACATTCTTAAATGCAAATTAACTAAGCATAAACTCTCATATCAAGGCTAGCCAGACTAGCATTGATGCTATTCTGTGATTATAAGTAGCTACTATTGTGCACATCTATAATGAAAAGAAGAAAGATCAGCCATGAAAAAATACAAAATATACAGTTTAACAAGAAAAAGAATACTAATAAGGGTAGTATAGCTAAGTCCATTGCTCAAGAAGAAAACATGTTTAAAGAAAATACTGAAGCTACATAGAATACAGGATGATGATGAGTGCAAGACTCCCAACCAGGTAAGCTTCCAGCTTGTGGGATAGAAATAAAGTATGGCTTCAACTGGGAAGAATACCATGATCAAAATCAAGCATATGTAAATGTATTTAAACAAGGAGTTCAAGGGTCAATACCAGCAACCAGAGGAGTGTGGTAGCTAGAGCCATAAGGTTTTGGTTTTGGAATCAAAGAAATTCAACTGTTGAGACTTTGAAATGTAAGCTGCTGGGTGTTGAAACAACCCAAAAGAGAAATATGTGTTTCAATATGTGTTTCAATCAACAAATATGGGAAGACATTTGGAATTTGAAGAGTGCTGTGTTGTGGAATATTCATTTACAATGTGTGAAGATGTTTCACTTTGATTTAAAAAAAAGCTAAGTGGTCAGCCAGACAGGATATTTTATCAGAGAAAATGAGTAGAAGGAGGACAGAGTTGTAAGGAGACATCAGTACTCCATGGAGAAACACAAACATGGGCAGTACAGAGTAAAGGTAATAAAGCCATGAGGCAGAAAATAAATAAAATAGACATGGGCTACTTTAGATATAAGTGCTAGTTAGAAATATGTCTAATCAATGGCACAAATCTAGACTGATAGACCAATGGAATCGAATTGAAAACCCTGATATTGACCCACGCACCTATGGATACCTTATTTTTGACAAAGGTGCTAAATCTATACAATGGAAAAAATAGCATCTTCAACAAATGGTGCTGGTACAATTGAATTCGGACATGCAGAAAATTGCAGATAGATCCATATGTCACCATGCATAAAACTTAAGTGCAAATGGATCAAAGATCTCAGCATAAATCTAGCCACACGGAATCTTCTAGAAGAGAAAGTGGGAATTACCCTTGAACAAATTGGCACAGGACACCGCTTCCTGAACATTATGCCAGTAGCATAGACACTGAGGTCTGCAATTAATAAATGGGACCTCCTGAAACTGAGAAGCTTCTGCAAGGCAAAGGAAACAGTCAGTAGGACAAAACGACCACCCACAGAATGGGAAAAGATCGTCACTGATCCCACATCTGACAGAGGACTGATTTCCAAAATATATAAGGAGCACAAGAAGCTAGCCACCAAAACACCAAACAATGAAATTAAAAAGTGGGGTGCAGAACTAAATAGGGAATTCTCAACAGAGGAATCGGAAATGGCTGAAAGACACTTAAGAAAGGGCTCAAAATCATTGGCCATCAGAGAAATGCAACTCAAAACAACTCTGAGATACCACCTCACACCTCTTAAAATGGCTAAAATCAAAAATACCATTGACAATCTATGATGGAGAGGATGTGGAGAAAAAGGAACACTCCTCCATTGCTGGTGGGAGTGTGAACACTTAAGACCACTCTGGAAATCAGTATTGCAGTTGCTCAGAAAAATGGGAATCAGTCTACCTCAAGATCCAGCCATTCCTCTCTTGGGTATATACCCAAATAGTGCATGTACATACAACAAGGACATATGTTCAACCATGTTCATAGCAGCATTGTTTGTAATAGCCAGAACCTGGAAGCAATCTAGATGCCCCTCAACTGAAGAATGGATTGAGAAAATGTGGTACATCTATACATTGGAGTACTACTCAGCAGAAAAAAAAGCAATGGAATCTTGAAATTCGAAGTCAAATGGATGGAACTAGAGGAAACCATCTTGAGTGAGGTAACTCAGTCACAAAAAGACAAACATGGTATACTCACTGATATATGAATTTTAGACATAGAGCAAAGGATTACCAGTCTATGAAGCTCTTCACCAAAGAAACTAGGAAATATGAAGGACTCTAAGGGACAAATGGTCCCCAGGAATGGAAGTGGCATGAACTCCCAAACTAATTGGGGGCATGAATGTAAGGGGGGGTGAAGGAGCTGCTACAATAAGAGCAAGAAAAGAAGAGTAGAGGAGAGGAAATGGAGGGGCAGAAACATTGAGTTGGGGGAAGAATAGAGGAAAGAGAGCAGAATGAGAGATCCCATATCAGAGGGAGCCACTATAGGTCCGAGAAGAGATCTGGAACCAGGGATATCTCCAGAGACCTACAAGGATGACACAATCTGACAATACAGGCAATGGTGGAGAGGTTAACCCAAAAGCCCTTCCCCTAAAATGAAATTGATGACTTCTTTTTATGCCATCCTAGAGCCCTCATCCAGTGGCTGACAGAAGCAGAGACAGACATCCACAGATATACACTGAGCTGAAATCGGGAATTTAGTTGAAGAGAGGGAGGAATGAAGAGTGAAGGGGTCTGCACCAGGTTGGAAAACCCCATAGGAACAGTTGACCTGAACAAGTGAGATCACATCCACCCCAGATGCTGTCGGGGAGGCCAGTACAAGACTGATCCAGACCCCTGAACATGGATGTCAATAAGGAGGCCTCTGCACTCCAGGGTGCCTCTGGTAGTGGATTAGTATTTTTCCCTGGTGAAAGAAGGGACTTTGAGAGCCCATCCCACATGAAGGGTTACACTCTGGCCCTGGAAACATGGGGAAGGGCCCAGGACCAGCACAGGAAGATTTGGTGGACTTTGCAGAGCCCCCGTTGAGGGCCCTACGCTGCCTGGGGAGTGGTGGGTGGATGGTGTGGGGTGACTGGGGGTAGGGGAGGAAGGTTGGGGGTGAGGGGAGAGAGAGGGAGAAGGGACTTGAAATAAGCTTGTTCCCTAACTAGAACTAATAAAATAAAAAAATAAAAAAGAAATATGTCTAATCTAAAGCTGAGCTTTTATAACTAACGATAAGTCTCTATGTCATTAATAATGACAGGAAGCCAGATTTCCTGATGAAATATCAGCATAAAGTGTTTTGATATTGGATATGAACCTGCAGAATGCAAAGTTTGCCTGTCTAGTTTTCAGACTTGCTTCAGTCCGGCATTTACTCACTATACTTATTTTTCTCCCTTTTGGAATGGTAATGTAAATCTTGTGCAAATTTATGACAGAAGTATATGATATGCCATTGTATTTTTATTTTACAGGATGTTTATTTAAGAGATTTCAATGAAATTCTTGCCAAAGAAGCAAGAAGGCTGACTTCAGATCTCCTTTTTTCAGATCTCCTTTACCTTGCTTGTTCTGAATCCAAACCTCACAGTCTCATCCCACACCCTGTAAAATCACCTACTAAGGTCTTACTTTCCTATATGACACCATGCCCAATGTATCACAAAATTTTTTTTCCAAAGTTCTTTCCCTCAACTCATCCCATTTTCCTAGCCTCCAACACTACCAAGTAGTCTCTGAAATCTTACCAGCTGAGTACCTCAGGGAAACAGGTAAACTGAATGAAGACCATTACCACTCCTTTCTCTCTGACAAACCCAATTACTCATTCTCATCCCTAGCAATGAAAAAGAAAACCTGGTACATTCTTTTCACACTACATGCCCATATCTCCTGTGGATTTTATAAATATTCTATTCCTAATTTTCTTTCCAGATTCCTTGAAAAATCTGGAAAGCAACCTAGATGCCCCTCAACTGAAGAATGGATAGAGAAAATGTGGTACATTTATACAATGGAGTACTACTCAGCAGAAAAAAAAGCAATGGAATCTTGAAATTCACAGGTAAATGGATGGACCTAGAAGAAACCATCCTGAGTGAGGTAACCAAGTCACAAAAAGACAATCATGGTATGTACTCACACATATATGAATTTTAGACATAGAGCAAACGTTTACCAGCCTATAATCCTCTTCACCAAAGAAACTAGGAAACATGAAGGATTCTAACGGTTAAATAGAACTCAGGAATGGGAAGTGGCATGAACTCCTGAGCTAATTGGGAGCATGAGGTTAGGGGAGAGGGTGTTGCCACAATAAGAGCATGAGAAGAGGAGTAAAGGAGAGGAAATGGAGGAGCAGAGACATTGAGTAGGGGGAAGAATAGAGGAGAGAGAGCAGGATGAGAGATACCATATTAGAGGGAGCCACTATAGGTCCAAGAAGAGATCTGGAAGTAGGGAGATCTCCAGAGACCTACAACGATGGCATGATCTGGCAATCCAGGCAATGGTAGAGAGGATAACCTAAAAGCCCTTCCCCTAAAATGAAATTGATGACTACTCTTTATGCCATCCTAGAGCCCTCATCCACTGGCTGATGGAAGCAGAGACAGACATCCACAGATATACACTGAGCTGAAATCGGGAATTTAGTTGAAGAGAGGGAGGAATGAAGATAGAAGGGGCCTGTACCAGGTTGGAAAAACTCACAGAAACAGTTTGACTGAACAAGGGAGAGCACATCGAACCCAGAGGCTATCTGGGAGGCCAGTATAAGACTGTTCCATCCCCCTGAACATGGATGTCAATAAGGAGGCCTCTGAACTCCAGGGAGCCTCTGGAAGTGGATTAGCATTTTCCCTACTTTAAGAAGGGACTTTGAGAGCCCATCCCACATGAAGGGATACACTCTGTCCCTGGACACATGGGGAAGGGCCCAGGCCCAGCAAGGAAGATTTGGTAGACATTGCAGAGCCACCGTTGAGAGCACTACCCTGCCTGGGGAGTGGTGGGTGGATGGGGTGGGGGATAGGAGGTGGTGGGGGAGGAGAGATGGTGGGAGGGGTTGGAGAGGTAGAAGGGACTTACATGTGAAACAAGCTTGTTTCCTAACTTGAACTAATAAAAAAAAATTCCTAACATAAATGAGTAGATGCCTATGGAGGTACAAGAAGTGTACAGAACAAAAAATAGATTTGTTTTTCAGAAGAGAAAATCCTCCTGGCACATCATAACCAAAATATTTAAAATACAGAACACAGAAAGTGTATTAAAAGCTTCAAGGGTAAATGGTGAGGTAACAGATAATGGCAAATCCTTACATTTCCACCTGACTTCTACGTGGAGATGCTAAAACCTAAAAAAAGATAGGAAAGATGTGCTGTAGACTCTAAGACACCACAGGTTCCAACCCAGATTATTATAAACTGTAAACATCTCAATTATCATAGGTGGAGAAATAATAAGTTCCATGATAAAGATTAATTTAAGGAAAATGAATCTACAAATACAGGCCTACAAAACATTAGAAGAACAATTATAACCCATGAAAATTAACTACAACCAGGCAAACACACAGGTCGTAAATGATCTTAGAACAGAAATTTCAAAAGAAAGGAAACACACACACACACACACAAACACACACACACACACACACACACACACACACACACACACACACACACAACCACCACCACCACCACCACCACCACCACCACCACCACCACCACCACCAAAAACAGCAATAAACAATTTACCAGGAATCTACAGTCATTGGTCAGTGATCTCTTAATATCATTGGTATCAGTTCTGCACCAGATAGACATAGACCTCATAATGGATGTGAATACAGAATCCATGTTTTAGCTGCATCCATGACAAATTCACCAATATCAAGGAAGACATTGTAGAATTCAATGAAAATTAATACACAGCATATGCAACATAATGAAAGGTATGCTGTGAGGCATATTCATAGCAATAAATGTCTATTTAATATAGGTGGAGATATCGAATACTAGCAACTTCACAGTACACCTCTCAGAGTAAAGATTTAGAAAAGGATATTTTAAAAAATGACTTGACTAGCAAGAATTTATAGCCATTTTAATATCTAACAAAAGACTTCAAACCAAAAATATCTACAGAAATAAGGAGGGATACTACATACTCATCGAAGGAAAAATGCAGCAGTAAAAGAGTTCCCTTCTTAACATGTATGACTTAAAGAAAAGAAGGACTCATGTTTGTAAAAGAAAGATTAATGTTGCTTAAATCACTTGTGGCTCTCAAACACTGATAGTGGGATACTAAAATACCCACCCTTACCAGTTTACAGGTCATTCAGAAAAGCTAAACAGAGAAGTTGGAACAAACAGATGTTACAAACAAAGAGGTCAATCAGATAATTACAGAACATGTCACCAAAACACAAAAGAATATATACTCTTCTTATCACTGCATGTATCTTTCTCTAAAATTGGCCACATACTCAGACATAAAAACAGTCTCAACAGATAACACACATTGAAAGAGTTATCTGTATCCTATTAGATCTTAAAAGAATATAGCATGATAGTAAAAACATCACAATTCTTACAAATATATGGAAAGTGAACATCTCGGCTTATGGCTCAAAACTGAAAAGAAATTAAGGATTTACTAGAATTCAATGGAAATTAAAATATACCATAACCACACTTATGGGACACACTGAAAGCTATGCTAAGAGGAAGGTTTATAACACAAAGCACCTACATAAAATAATTGATGAGATCTCATATTAGTAACTTCACATCATGAAGGAATGCTGTAGAGCAAAAGATGTAATCAGGTCCAAGGAGATTAGATTGCAAGAAATAATCTAACTCCAGACTAAAATCTAAGAAACAGAAAAGCAATACAAAGAATCAATGAAACAAATAGTTTGTTCTATGAAAACTAATAAAATCAATAAAAGTTTATCCAAATTAACTAAAAATCAATAAAAACTGCAAAATTAACAAAATCAGAAATGTAAGGAGGCATAGCAACAAAAAATGAGTAAACCCAGAGACTAAATACTTTGTCTCTCAATGTACTTGTGATGTTTCTCTATTAACACTTTTTTTCTCTCTTATAAGTGACCATTATCAAAAAGAGAAAGAACAGTTATTATGTTGTCAACAACTGATTTAATGAGATTGAGAATATAATTCAATACAAACAAATACATAATCCTTTTTAAGTAAATTGATTTATTTAAATTAGAAACACCTTTTTACATGTCAATCCTAGTTCCCTCTTCCTATCTTTCCCCCCTACCCTAAGAACACCACCTTTGTGCCTCCCAGGGAGGATGAGGGCTTCCATAGGGGATCTTCAACATCTGTCAGGCCATTTGGAGAAGTTCCTAGACCATCCCTCATGTGTCTAGGCTGAGAGAGCAACTCTATATGTTAAGTGAGGTCCCAAATCCATTTGTGTACTATGGAAAATTACTGAACCACTACCAGAGAACCCAGAGATTAAACAGACTTCCAAACTGACATCCTCAGAAATCACTCTGGGATCCATGAGCTCCCCCTTTTCCAGATCAGCTGTTTCTGTGGGTTCCTCAGCCTTCTCTTGATCCTTTTACTCATCACTCCTCCCACTCTGCAAATGGATTCCAGAGATCAATTCAGTGTTTAGCTGTATGTGTGTGCTTTTGTTTCTATCAGCCTCTGGATGAAGGCTCTAGGATGGTAGTCATCAATCTCAATATTGGAGAAGTGTGTTTAAGGTAGCCTTTTGTCTATAGCTTACAATCTTAGTTGGTGTCAACTTTGCATGTCTCTGATCATTACCCTAGTGCCAGATTTCTCTTAACCTATAATGGCTCCCTCTATTATGGTATTTTTTTTCTTGCAAACCTATTCTTCCCCTGCCTCTATCTTCTTGCTCTCTCATATCTTCCTCTCCCACGATCTTTTTACTAACTCCCACTCCCCTCCACCCATATTCCCAATTTGCTCAGGAGTCACAATTCCTCCCACAAGGCTACACCTACTCAAACTCACAGTTTCTATTAGTGACACTCCCAGTGAGATTTGGAGGCAAATTGCATTCAAATGCCACATTCCACTCCCTGACCTCTTCAAACTTGTAACCATATTACACTACAAGTCCATTTATTCTGCCTTCAAATGTGCCCATATCCTACCATACACTCAGGAAGACATACCACTGTAAAGAGAGTTAATACTTCAATAGGGGATACATATAGATCCAAAATCACCAGGAAAAGCACTGCATGTTTAAAACCAAATTGTAGAGCTTCTTCTGAAATTCATGCTATTCCTCAGCTGCAATGACTATAAAATCAAAATCAATAGCGATTACATTCTAATAACATATAATGGCAATGATAAAACATAGAAAGAGAAGATTGTGAGTAAATATGTGACCAAATCAAGACCACAAATTAGCTGTCCCAACTCCAATCTCTTTTCCTCTGTATCAAATGTAAAAATGTTCTTCATCTCCATTTCCTTTCAACTTTGTTGACTGCAAGATACTTCATTATCTTCAGCTGGTTTGACATCATTACCAGGTTACCTTAGCAGGATCCCAAAGTCCTGTCATCCCAAAATCTTGTAGTCTCCATGGCAATCCAACCTTCAACCTCACGGCTTCATTTAATCCCCTTTCTAAACCTCCATTCAGGGACAACACTGGCACATGACTGACATTGGTAGCTTTCATTAGCTGTGGTGGCAAATTGCACAATCCCCTTGCTTTTATTCTAAAAGTCACAATCACGTGTCTGAAGCATCCCTTTCTGTTGATTACTATGGTTGGAGCATGGCTCCATTGATCAATTCCATCTTCACAAGCTTTACGTTTTTTATTCTTGCCTTTATTAATGAGCTTGGCTGTCCTCAAACTGGGTCACTGAGACTTTCTTTGTGTCTAAGTATGCAGTCAAATTGAGAGAAAATTCCAAGAGGTACTTAGGAGCAATTTCCTTCTTTCTGTTTGGCTGGAATCTTCTGTAAATAACTGGTAGAATAATTTGGCTGATAATATCAGATAGGACCAGCTTTTCTATGTTTAGATTTTGTCCAGATGGCCAACTTAGATTGAGTTTCTATTGCTATGAAGAGACACCTTGACTACTGCAACACTAAAAGTAACATTTTATTGAAGTAGCAGCTTACATTTTCTGAGTTTACTTCCATTATTTCATTATCCTGAGGGGCAGCATGGCAACATTCAGGAAGACATGGTGCTGGAGAAACATTACTACATGTTATATGCAGGCATCAGGAAGTATACCATCTCACTAGTAATAGCCTGAGCAGAGGAAATCTCAAAGCACACTCACAGAATGACATACTTCCTCACCAAGGCCATCACCACTCCAAAACACTCACACCTGCTAGTAGTGGCACTTCCTACAGGGTTCATTTTTTTCAAAGGACCACACTCTACTGCCTGGCCACCAGTGGCTTGAAGCCTGGTTAAAATGTATAAATGTTTTCCATTTAGGTCTTACAGAAAATCAACAATATAGAAAAACTGTTAATCAAATTAACCATAAGACAAAAAGAGAACATGCAAATTAACAAAATCAGAAATGAAAAGGGAGACATAACAACAGACACTGAAGAAATTCAGAGAGTCTTCAGGTCATACTTTGAAAACCTGTACTCTACAAAATTTGAACATGTAAAGGAAATGGACAATTTTATGGAAAGATATCACTTACAAAAATTGAATCAAGAACACATAAGCAACTTAAGCAGACCTAAAATCTCTAAGGAAATAGAAGCAGTCATCAAAAGCCTCCCAACAACAACAACAACAAAAAATCCCAGGGTCAGATGGATTCACTGCAGAATTCTACCAGAAATTCAAAGAAGAGCTAATACCAATATTCCTCAAATTGTTTCACACATTAGAAGCAGAAGGGAAATTGCCAAACTTTTTTAAGAGGCTACAATAACCATGATACCTAAGACACACAAAGACACAGCTAAGAAAGAGAACTACAGACCAATATCCTTCATGAAAACTGATGCAAAAATTCTCAATAAAATACTGACAAATCGAATCCAAGAACACATTAGAGAAATCATCCACCATTGGCATGTAGCTTTCATCCCTGGGAGGCAAGGATGGTTCATCATACGAAAATCCATCAACGTAATCCACCATATAAACAAATGAGAAAAAAAATCACATGATCATGTCACTAGATGCCCAAAAAGCCTTTGAAAAAATTCAACACCCCTTCATGATAAAGGTCTTAGAGAAATCAGGGATAACAGGAACAAACCTCAACATAATAAAAGCAATATACAGCAAGCCAAGCGCAAACATCAAATTTAATGAAGAGAAACTCAATCCAATTCCTCTAAAATCAGGGACAAGACAAGGCTTCCCCTCTCTCCATACCTCTTCAATATTGTCCTTGAAGTTCTAGCTAGAGCAATAAGACAACAAAAGGAGATCAAGGGAATACAAATCACAAATGTAGAAGTCAAACTCTCACTATTTGCAGAAGATAAGATAGTATACATAAGTGATCCAAAAAAACTCTACTAGGGAACTCCTACAGCTGAAAAACACCTTCAGCAAAGTGGCAGAATACAAAATTAACTCAAAAAAATCTGTAGCCCTACTATATACCGATGAGGCATTGGTGGAGAAAGAAATCAGAGAAACACCACGTTTTACATTTGCCACAAACAACATAAAATATGATGGGGTAACTAACAAAAAACATGAAAGGCCTGTACCATAAAAATTTTGGGTCTTTAAAGAAAGAAACAAAAATGATACCAGAAAATGGAAAGATCTCCCATGCTCTTGGATAGGTAGGATCAACATAGTAAAAATGGCAATCTTGCCAAAAGAAATCTATAGATTCAAAGCAATCCCCATCAAAACCCCAACACAATTATTCACAGATCTTGAAAGAAAAATTCTCAACTTTATATGGAGAAACAAAAGACCCAGGAGGGCCAAAACAGCCCTGCACAATAAAAGAAATTCTGGAGGCATCACCACCCCTGACTTCAAGCTGTAGTCTTGAAAACAGCTTGGTACTGGCACACAAATAGACAGGTAGACCAATAGAATAGAGTTGAAACCCTGATACTAACTCACACACCTACGTACACCTGATTTTTGACAAACATTCCAAATTTATACGATGAAAAAAGAGACAATCTTCAACAAATGGTGCTGGTGTAACTGGTTACAGACATGTAGAAGACTGCAGTTAGACCCAAGCCTATCACATTGCACAAAACTTAAGTCAAAATGGATGTAAGACCACAAAATACATCCAGCTACATTGAACCTATTAGAAGACAAATTGGGAAATACCCTACTTGGTACAAGAGACTGCTTCCTGAACATTACACCCTTAGCACAAACACTGAGGTCAACAATTGATAAATGAGACCTCCTGAAACTGAGAAGCTTCTGTAAGGCAATGGAGACACTCAGTAAGACAAAACGGCAGACCACAGACTGGGAAAAGATATTCACCAACTCCACATCTGACAGAGTGCTGATCTCCAAAATATACAAAGAACTCAAGAAGCCAGTCTCCAAAACACCAAGCAACCCAATTAAAAAGTGGGGTACAGAACTAAATAGACAATTCTCAATAGAGGAATCTAAAATGCCTGAAAGTCACATAAGAAAGTGATCAACATCCTTAGCCATCAGGGAAATGCAAATCAAAACAACTCTGAGATACTATCTTACTCCTGTCAGAATGGCCAAAATCAAAAACACCAATGACAGTTCGTGCTGGAGAGGATGTGGAGAAAGGGGAACACTTCTCCACTGCTAGTGGGAGTGCCAACGTGTACAGCAACTTTGGAAATCAATTTGGCAATTCCTCAAGAAAATGGGAATCAGTCTGCCACAAGATTCAGCTATTCCACTCTTAGGCATATACCCAAAAAAAGCACATTCATAGAACAAGGACATCTGTTCAACGATGTTGACAGCAGCACTATTTGTAATAGCCAGAAACTGGAAGCAGCCTAGATGCCTCTCAACCCAAGAATGGATAGAGAAAATGTGGTACATTTACACAATGGAGTACTACTCAGCAGAAAAAAAAATGGAATCTTGAAATTTGCAGGAAAATGGAAGGAACTAGAAAAAAACATTCTGAGCGAAGTAACTCAATTGCAAAAATCCAAACATGGTATATACTCACTCATATGCAGATTTTAGACACGGAGTAGGGGATCACCAACCTACAATCCACACTGCCAAAGAAGCTTATAAACAATGAGGAACCTAAGAGAGACATACATGTTCCCCTGGAGAAGGGAAAAGGGTCAAGATATGCTAAGTAAAGTGGGAGCACAGGAAGAGGGGGGAATGGAGCTAGGAGAATGAGAAGGGGAGAAGAGGAGGGAAGCAGAGGACAAGGGAGCAGAAAGTTTGAGTCAGCGGAAGAATAAATGATAACAAGAATGGAGATATAATAGACGGAGACATTTTTGGCTTACAGAGAAACCAGGCACTGGGGAAATGTCTGGAGATCTACAAAGATGACACCAGCTAACAATCTAAGCAACAGAGGAGAGGCTACCTTCAAAGCACTCCCCTGATAATGAGATTGATGACTAACTTATATGCCATCTTATATTCTTCATCCATCAGCTGGTGGAAGTAGAAGCATATACCCACAACTAATCACCGAACTGAAACCCAGATGCCGAGAAGGACAAGTGAAGAGCACAGGGGTCCATACCAGGCTGGTGAAACCCACAGGAACAGCTGACCTGAACATATAACTGGGATACCAGCATGGCACTGATCCAGACCCCTGGATTGTGGGTTTCTGTGAGTAATCCTCGGAAATCTACTGGACCTCCTATAGAAGTTCAGTATTATCCCTAGCATAGGTGTGGACTGTGGGAACCCATTCCATATAGAGGAATACTCTCTGAGCCAAGACACACAGGGGTGGGCTTAGGCCCTCTCCCAAAGGATACAATACACTCTGATGACACCCTATGGAAGGCCTCACCATCCAGGGCAAGCAGAAAGGATTTGATAGATAGGGTTTAAGGGGGGCGGGTGGTAAGGGAGAATGGGTGGGAAAAGGGAACTGGGATTGTCATATAAAACAATCCTCTTTCTAATTCAAACAAAATATAGTTGAAAAATAAAAGAAAAAGAAAAGACAAAAAATCAAACTCTCCATAATATACCAGTATCAACTATTTTTAAAAGTTCAAAGTCTCTTTTGAGATTCATGCATTTTCTTAATAGTAATCTCCTAAAAATTAAAATTAGAAAGAAATTCACAAATTCCCAACATACGACAGCACAGGATATCCATTACCATTCCAAGACATAGGTAAGGGAGCATAGTGAGGAAATATGAAACCAAAGCAAAACCAAACCTAACTGGGCAAACTCCAAACTCTGCTTCTCCATGTCTGAAGTCAAAATACTCTACAGATCTTCAACTCCATTTAGCACTTTTAACTGCAGCATTCTTTGTCTCTATGGCTAATTCTACTCCCTGTTTTCAGTTTTCCTCAACAGGTATTCTTACAACTTAACATATCAAACATGGTGGGAGCTTCACAAAGATTCATAAAAATTTTCATCACTATGGGTGTTTCTTTGTGTATCATTTAAACTACTTAGTGATCACAGATGCAAGGAAGAAGGGATTCCAGAAGTGTATAGAACCTATCAGCTGTTCTGTGTTTATTATACCACATTTTTACACTGAAAAATTGATATGACACTATAACCAAATTTAACATTCATGAATTTGCATAATATGAACAAAAAGTACTTTTTTCTCACATTCTACAGACTACCTAGGCCTAAGTACTTGATGTTTATTTTTATGTAATTTCTTCGATATGAGGGAGATTGAATGATGCACTATCTATTAGCATGAACATAAATTATCAGGAGTTAGTTAAATGCTTTGAACACAAAGTTAGTAGTGAGTTTCTCCTAGGGCTTACGGTCTGTGTAGACACAGGCCCCAATAATACTACCATGTATGGGTTTCATCTTGTGGAATGGGCTTTAAATGCTTTTAGAAAACTGTTGTTTATTCCAATTATACTCATGACATTATTGTATCACTTAGAAGGTTTTCACAGTTCAGCCATTTTAATAACTGAGGTTCATAGCTTAATAGGATTGGTGATTTCTTTTCTCCTCTGGTAGGATGCATGAAATCTCTCAGCATTTCCACACTGATCCAGGGGTCAAACTTACAGGTCAATATTGTATTGATTTCTCACTGTCCCATGATGTAAGTCTGTGGTGTCTTCCGCAATAGGGCCTTACTTTCAAATTCTAGAACTTGTCCAAGAATGTTAAAAATAGTCTGTAATGAATATTAACTCCCAGGAAAATAGCTCCAAAGAAGTAATATATTCATGGTATTGGCCTTTGTATTTGTTAGTCTAAAATGTCCAGTAGAGAAATTGTTGCCCTCTTATCCTTTGAACCCATTTAAAAATGGTTATTCATGTATGGATACATTAAAGACATTTCTAAAGTTTTAGGTTTCCATGTGTCATATAAAAAATGACTTTCGTGTTATTTATCCTTCATCATATTCCCTCGTTTTCCTGGCCCTCCCTTTCTTCTCTACATTTAACCCTGCATGTAACGTGATTTTCCCTTTGTCCTTTACACAATTCTTTCCCAATATCTTTGCTGTCTTTAAAAACACTCTGATGCTCCCTTAATAGTTTTCTCATCGATATAGTAATTACAAGTAGAGCACATATATTTGAAAATCAGTAGTCAGTTTTAACTACGAATTTAACAAACTTTCGGGGGGAATATCCTTGAATTTATTCTGTGTTTCAGACCAGCCTAGAAATTGCTTTTGATTTAGTCAACACCACCACTTAAGTATCTAAAATTGTGATTTTACATTATCTGATACCTCAAAGAATTTATCTTTAAAACTTATATGCAGTCGTCATGGAATAGGGAAATATAGTATTTGAAGAAACTGTAAAGGGTAGGGCAGTGGTGTTAGATGCCCTTAATCCCAGTAATAGGGTTGCAGAGCCAGGCAGATCTCTGTGAGTTTGAGACCAGACTGCTTTACCAGAGGTAGATCCAGGACAGCCTCCCAAGACACAGAGAGACCCTGTCTTGAAAACAACACCCCCCCTGCACAAAAGAAAGAAACTGTAAATGGAAGTAATAACACAAAAAGTCATTAAGCTCTTTCTGATTCATGGTACATGTAGTGTAAAGGTAAGAAAATGTGACAAGCACATGTCATTTCCTCTTTTAATTCCTGGAAACAAGTACTAAAGGCTAAAAACTCCTAAAAATTATAGGGATTGTCCAATAACATCCTGACTGTTTTAGACATACTCATACACAAACATTTAGAATATATTGGTAGTCCTGGAATAAACAGACTTTTTCCTTAAAATAATAAATTCATAATAAAGTCTACACATTGTTTCCCTATCCACTTAGTTACTACTTAGCAACTTACCAAATCTCGGATATTTTTCCATATCTAAAATTTAAACCAAAATGTGTGAAAACATAGTTCAGTAGTAGGCTAGTTTCTTAGTTTGAGTAAAGCCATGATTTTATCTGTAACAGGAGACTGGGATCCGTGTTTCTTCTTTTTTTTTCTTAGTTTCAATTTATTTCCTGCATTACTGTGTGTAATATTCAAATGATATAGGATTAAATCCGGTTAAAATATTTGTTAAAGTCTGGGGTATGTGCTAACTTTTGTATTAGTTTTAAAATGTCTTAAAATTTATATTATCAAAATATGTAAACCACTGGAAAGTAGACTATTATAATTTACCTAAAATGATTTTTATTCATTGATAACTTAATTAATCCTGGATAAACCATATCTCGAGAGGTTGATGCTCAGAGAAATCACAAAAAAAGGAGAAAGCATTCTCTGTGGTTTCCTCCTCTTTCCTCTGAAGCATCTTAGGGTCCACTGCACAAGACTGTGACGATTTGGGGGCAATGTGCTCCTTCGTTGTTACAATTATTTTTAAAACATATTCCTACACTGTTCATAACCGTGAATTTAAAAATACGGAATTCTCGAAAAGTGCTTCTTGGTCATTACCGACTTAAAAAAAAAAAAAAAACATATCAAAGCTGAAGACTTAATGCAGTACTCCTCCTCCAGACCCCTTCGGAAGGACCTGATACAGAAAGTGCATCACAATCTCATTCAGTGAACAGACTCAGCTGACTAGGTAACCAAAGGAACCAAACTTTCTCCTTGTTAGCGATATCCTTCACAGCAGCAAACACAATCACACTTCCAGGCTGCTGCAGAATAACTTTGAGCATTGTTTTAATTGTTTAAATTGAAGCTTCTCTTTATTTGTGATTTTACCCAAATCAGCAAACAGAGTTGCACTTCAAGTTTTGAGGAGAGTAGGTTTGAGCATGGAGTTACATTTTTTAAATGATCTCTCTTCCTTTGCGATTTCCTCTGAATACCAAACACAGTCACATTTCAGGTTGCAGGAGAGTGAATTGAGTGTGGGATTTCTTAGATTAAATGAAGGCTTCTTTTTGTTTTCGATTACTCCTGAGCCAAAAAATCAGATTCTTCTACCCTGCTGGCTATGGAATGTGCAGGGGACAATTCCCAAAGTGTCTACATTCCATTGAGTACAGTACCCCATCACTTTGAGCCACTAGGCTACACATCCACAGCCCTTTCTATTCATAGAAGCTACAGTGGAAGAAGCAAGATGCATCCACCCATGGTCAACGGCAACCTTAAGCCTGGACAAAAAGCAAATCCAATACTCCTTGACCTGAGAAACAACGAGCTCCCTTTCAAGTCACCTGTCACCAAATCGTGTTCCTCGGTCAACCACAACTTTAACTCTAGCTTTTTCTGGAACTGCCATTCCATCTCCACTCAAAGCATGACCAACACAGACTCCAGAGGCATTGAGAAGAAGTATGTCCCTATGCAGAACCCTGTGTATTCATCCCCTGTGCCCAGCGGCACCAACAACCCAGCTCCAAAAAAGAGTACTGGCAATGTGAATTATGTACCCCTGGACTTCCAGCTGCTATCCCAGAGCCCTCATTACAAGCCATCAAAATCTTCTCTCACATCAAATGAAAGTACAATATATCAAAGTGGGTTAAAGAAAAGGTCTAGGCCCTAGAAAAGACCATGCAGGAATGGACAAAGATGTGACATTCCTCAAGAATTTCCAAAGATGCCAAGCTATGGTAAAGGGGACCATCAGTCCCCACACCTCCTCACCTTTGTGAGTTTTATTCATGTAGTTCATGTCATGGGATGACAATGGTTGTGTCCCTTCCTGTCATTAAGAGAAAATTAACAAGGGATTACAATTATGGAAACATGTATGTATGTTCTGCATGTATGGTGTGGCCATACATGCATGTATGAAGTATGATAGTAAATGTGTGATTGTTAACAAAAGAATGCTATTGTGTTGTCTTGGAATCCTTTAATTGCTAGGGAAGGAACAACAGTTAAAGTATAGGTTACTTGGGAGGGGAATTTCTGCTTTTGTTCCCACAGAGGCTGAAGAACTATGGATTCCTTACAGACTGATGTGGTTTGATGGAGCGAGACGACCTGAAGCAGTGGCAAACATGATCCAAACATTTGTTTTCATTTAAATTTGGTTGGTTAGAAATGGTAGTGATCACAGTCAATCACCTTTTAAAGGAAAAGGGAGGAAAACGATATAGAAATGACACTTTGTATTGGAATGGAACTTCATTTGTTGATATTTGTACTGGAATAGATGTTCATTTGTTGATATTAGGTTGTCTAGATACATAGATATTCTTCAAACCCTTCAAAGACCTACAAAGACCTATGGAATATATGATAATTAAATGGGTTAAGGTCTTATGTTCACACAAGAACACCAATTATGTCTAAGAGGTAGGTGGGCATTAAAGAAATGAAAATTGCCTTTCACAAAGGTAGACTAGCCATTTGAGTAAGAAGCTACTTTTACCTGAACTGTTTGACTGTTGCTGTATAAACTAGACATGACGGACCTACAGGAAAATAACTAATTAAACAAGATGGACAGTCCTAAATGGTTCCTGCTTCATGGAGGAGTCTATCAGACATTCTACATGACACAGAAGAAAGGTATCCCACAAACTGCCAATGCAGGTGGACAGTTTAGAATTTCCTACTTTGCTGAGAAGTCTGCCAGACACATTGTGGCCTGGAGGCTAAAGATGGATGTCCCAATATTGCCGAGAATCTTGGAAGCAAGATGTCTCTGTCAGTTCTAGAGTTTATATATAATCCTATGGTTTTGATGGATTTGAAGACAGATAGTTATAGTAAAGCACTAAGATAGAATGGTTGATAAAATATTTTCTTTAAATCTTATAGTTCTTATTTGATAACTGTTTTGTTCTATATAAAGATGGGAGATGATGGAGCCCAGCCCTTATGGGGTCACTCTTCCTCCTATTTTCCCCACCTCACCCCACGAGCATCAACATCCTGTTGTGAACCTTACACCTGGGGTTTTTATATAATGCTGTTCCACAAAAATAAGGCTCTCCACAGGTAAGAGAGGCGTTCTCTCAGAAAAGGAATGGATGTCTTGTCATTTATCCAAATTTCCAGGATTTCAACCAATACTCAATTTACTGGTGGTTCAAGGCACCCACAATGAAGCTCTGTAGTTAGGCTAAATGGTTCCCTAATAGTGGATTACAAGTTAACAGGGTGCCTACTGAAGTTGGGAGATAGGATAAAGCAGGAAACTGGAAATTAAAAACACATGTTTCTAGCTGCCAAACTCTTTTGGTTTCAGGCATTGACACTTGGCCACCTTCTCTAATACAGTTACATCAGCTTGCTTTTGATCATGGTATTCTTCAGGGTTGAAGCCCTACTTTATGTTTATTTTTATTCCACAAGCTGGAAGCTTATCTGTGTGGGTTTGCATATACTAAGGTCACACGACCCTTCATTCCATGTAGCTTCAGGCATTCTCCTTGAGCACTGGAGTTAACTATACTACCCTAATTAGTATTCCTTTCTGTGTTTAACTGTACATTTTGTATTTTTTTCATGGCTGAGCTTGCTTCTTTTCATTATAGATGTGCAGAACATTAGCCACTTATAACTCAAGATTAGACTCAATGGTAGTCTGTCTAGACTTCATATGAGAGTTTATGCTTAGTCATGTTGTATTTAACAATGCTTTATTGGGTAAATATCCTTGGGGCCTGCTCTCTTTTGAAGGACAAAAATGCAGTAAACCTAAGGGAGAGTGGAGGGCTGAGAGGGCTGGGAGAATTCAAGGAAGAAGATTCTGCAGTCAGGATATATGGTATGAAAGAGAGAAAAATAAAGATCTGATAATGTTATGAGGATGGAAAGTAAGGAATACACTTGAATTCATTGGAACAAGAGAGGACTGATTATCAGGACACTGACAGCACTAAAAGAAATAAATTGGAATTGATGAAACAAAGAATTTTCTGGAAAGCAACAACACTATTCTTAGAATGAAGAAGCAGTAAAAAGAATGACAAAACTCTTGACATATTATACTTCCGATAGAAGATAAGTATCTAGAATGTTTTAAAAAACATACAAATAATGAGAAAACAAAATTTTTCCTATAGAAATTTGGTACAATGCTGTCAGAAGATATAATAGGAATTGTTGAGGAATGGTAGTGGAACCAGTCTTCATCCCTAGTGCATGAATTGGCTTTGGCAGCCCATTTCTATGGAGGGATACTCTCTGAACCTAGATGCATGGGGAAGGATTTGGGTCCTGCACCAAATGATGTGACAGACTTTGATGATACACCATGGAGGCATCACCCTCCCTGAGGATTAGGTGGGGGAGTGTAATGGAGGTTGATGGCAGGCAGTAGTAGGAATTGAGGGAACTACCAACTTCCCTAATACAGCTATGGTCCCGAAAACAGCTTTGAATTGGCACAAAATAGCCAAAATATCCCTGATTCAAATTGAAATCCCTGATATTATCCCATGTACCTATGAACACCTGATTTTTGACAAAATGATAGTTATACTACTTACCTATAAAAATGAAAAAGAAAATATCTTCAACATATTGTGCTGGAATAACTGGATGCTGCCATGTAGAAGACTGCAGATACATCCATTCTAATGCCATGCACAAAACTTTAGCCCAAATGGAACAAAGATGTCAACATAAATTCAACCACACTGAATATATTAGAAGAGACAGTGGGAATGACGCTTGAAGGAATTGGTACAGAAGATCGCTTTGAGATCATAAGAGCAATAGCACAGACACTGAGATCGACAATGTGTAAATGGGACCTCCTGAAACTGAGAATCTTCTGTAAGGCAAAGAACACAGTCAACAAGACATAACATCAGCCCACAGAATGGGGAAAGATATTGACCAACCCCGTATCCAAAAGAGGTCTGACCTCCAAAATTTAAAACAAAGACAAGAAGCTAGCTTCCAAAACACCAAATACCAATTGAAAAGTGGGGTACAGAACTAAATAAATAGAGAATTCTCAAAGGAGGAATATAAAATGGCTGAGAGACACACAAGAAATTGCTCAACATCCTCAGCCATCAGGGAAATGTAAAACGAAACAACTCTGAGATAACATCTCACTTTTGTAAGAATGGTTAAAATCAAAAACAACATTGACAGTTTATACTGGAGAGAATGTGGAGAAAAGGAAAAATTCCTCCAGTGCTGATGAGAATGCAAACTTATACAGCTACTTTGGAAATCAGTATGGTGATTCCTCAGGAAAATGGAAATCAGCGTAGCACAAGATCTAGCAATTCCACTCTCAGGCATACACCCCAAAGAGCACTTTCATACAACAAGTACATCTTTTCAACTATGTTTATAGCAGAGTTATTTGCTATAACAAGAACTTGGAAGCAACATAGATGCCCTTCAACTGAAGAATGGATATGGAAAATGTGTTACATTTACCCAGTGAATAAAAATAATCAAAAACAGGAACAAATCAATGGAACCTTGAAATTTGCAGTCTAATAGATGGAACTAGAAGAAATCATTCTGATTGAGGTAACAAAGTCACTAAAAGAAAATCCTGGTATGTACTCACTGATATATGGATTTTAGATGAGGAAAAAATGGATTATCAGCCTACAATCCACACCACCAGAGAAGCTAGTAAACATGAGGACAGTAAGAGAGACATACATGGTTCCTCAGAGAAGGGGGAAGGGACAATATCTCCTGAGCATGGGGAGAGAGGATAGGGAGCTAGGAGAAGGAAAAGGGGTGAAGAGGAAAGGTGAAGCGGACATGATGGACAGGAAGGTTGAGTCATTGGAAGACAGAGGAGAGCAAGATAAGAGATACCATAATAGAGGTAGACATTATATTCTTTTAGTATTTGTATTTTTTAATTTTATTTTTAAATTTTTTGTTATTAATTTTTAGTTCAAATTAGGAAGAAGATCGCTTCACATGCCAATCACTTCTTCCTCCCCTATCCCCAACCCTACCTCCAACCTGCTTTGCACACCATACACTCTACAATCCCCAGGCAGTATAGGGCCCTCCATGGGGCTCCCCAAAGTCCACAACATCATCCTGGGCCAGGCCTAGACCCTCCCTCATGTGTCTAGGCCAAGAGAGCATCCCTTTGCATGGGATGGGCTCTCAAAGTCCCTTCTTACACCAGGGAAAAGTACTAATCCACTACCAGGGACCCCCTACAGTTCGAAGGCCTCCTCATTGACCCATATTCAGGGGTCTGATTCAGTCCTGTGCTGGCCTCCCAGACAGCAGTCTGGGGTCCATGTGCTCCCACTTGTTCAGGCCAGCTGATTCTGTGGGTTTCACCAGCCTGAAACAGATCCTCATTCCTCCCTCTCTGCAACTAAGTTCCAGAGTTCAGTTCAGTATACATCTGTGGATGTTTGCCTCTGCTTCCATCAGCCCCTGGTTGAGGGCTCTAGGATGAAATAAAAAGTAGGCATCAGTCTCATTATAGGGGAAGGACATTTAGGTTATCCTCTCCACCATTGCCTAGATTGTCAGTTCATGTTATCCTCGTAGGTCTCTGGAAATCTCCCTAGTGCCAGATCTCTCCTTGAACCTATAATTGCTCCCTCTGATATGGTATCTCTCATTCTGCTCTCCTCCATTCTTCCCCCAACTCAACATTTCTGTTCCTCCATTTCCTCCTCTCCCCTCCTCTTTACCTCCTCTCATTCTGGCAGCACCCTGTCCCCTACACTCATGCTCCCAATTAGCTCATGAGATCCTGCCTCTTCTCATTGTCTGGGGTCCATGCATTTTTTCTTTAAGAGTCCTTCTTGTTTCCTAGTTTCTTTGGTGAAGAGGATTGTAGGCTGGTAATCTTTGCTCTATGTCTAAAATTCATATATGAGTGAGTACATACCATGTTTGTCATTTTGTGTCTGTGTTACCTCACTCAGGATGGTTTCTTCTAGTTCCATCCATTTGCCTGTGAATTTCAAGATTCCCTTGCTTTTTTCTGCTTAGTAGTAATCCACCACATTTTCTCTATCCATTCTTCAGTTGAGGGGCATCAAATTTGCCTCACTCTCAAAGACATTATAGTTTTAAACAGAAATCAGGTACTAGGGAAATGTCCTGATATCTACAAAGATGATACCAAACAACAATCTAAGCAACAGTGGAGAGGCTACTTTAAATGCCTTTCCCTGATATAAAATGGATAACTAATTTAAAGGCCATCCTAGATATGTCATCCAGCAGCTGATGGAATTAGAAGCAGACACACACAGCTAAACACTGAATTGAACTGGAATCCAGTTGGAGAGAGGGAGCACTGATGAGCAAATAAGTCAAGAGCAGGCTGGTGAAACCCACAGAAACAGGTGACCTGAAAATGGGGAACTCATGGCATCCAGACTGATAGCTGAGGAACCAGCACAGGACTCATCGAGAATCCAGGAAGGTGGGTATCAGTGAGGATGCCTTGAAATCTATGGGACTTCTTGTAGAAGATCAGTATTTATCCATAGAATAGGAATGGACTTTGGGAGCCCTCTCCACATAGAGGACTACTCCACATAGTAGACACATGGGGGAAGGCCTGGGCCCTATCCCAAACGATAGAACAGACTCTGAAGAACCCCCATGGAAGGCCTTACCCTCCCTGGGCAGCCAAAATGGTATTGGATATGTAGTATGTTAGGGGTCAGGGGAGGAAGAGAGGTAGAAGGTACTGGGATTGACATGTAAAACAATCTTGTTTCTATTTTCAATAAAATGTAAATAATAACATATTTTAAAGGCTGGAGATGCTGGCGCACAACTTTAATCCCAGCACTCAGGAGGCAGAGGCAGGCAAATCTCTGTGTGTTTGAGACCAGACTCATCTAAAAGATCTAGGTTCAGGACACCCTCCAAAGCCAGGGAAACCCTGTGCTGAATCGCCCTCCAAAAAAGGCACAAAATTGTAAAGGTAATGAATAAGAGAAAAAAATCCTTAAGCTCTTTCTGATTCATGGGACATGCAGTGTTAAGGTAGGAAAATGTGACAAGTACATGTCATTTCCTCCTTTACTTTCCAGTAAACAGGAAGTAAATCTAAAAATTGCTGAAAATTTTAGGGATTTTCTAATAACATTCTATTTTAGACACATTCATACAAAAACATTTATAATTATATTGGTAGTCTTGGAATAAACATTGCATTTTCAATAAAAATGGTAATACATTAACTCGTAATAAAGTCTAACCAATGCTTCCCTATCAGTGTAGTTGCTACTTAGGAACACAGATCTTCATCCAATTCTAAAATTTACACTATCATTTGTAAAAAGATAGTTCTGTAGTTGACGAGTTGCTTAGTTTGAGTGAAGCCATGATTCTATCTATAACAGGATAGAGGGTTTCATGTTGCTTTTTTTTTTCTTAACTTTGTTTTCTGCATTACTGTGTGTAATTTGCAACTGCTATAGGATTAAATCATATTAAAGTATTTGTTAGGGTGATATGTGTGCTAACTTTCTGTATTTGTTTTATAAAGTCTTAAAACTTACACTGTCAAAATATGTAAATGTCGCTACATATTAGAATATTATATTTGACGTACAACTATTTTTACTCATTGTAATTCAATTACTCCTGATTAAACCATATCTCGAGATGGTGATGCTGGGGGAAATCACAAAGAAAAACGGAACCAGTACCTGTGGTTTCCTCCTCTTTCCTCTGAAGCCTCTAAGGGTCCACTGCTCAAGACTGTGATGTACTTTATGGCGATTTGCTCCTTCGTTGATTCAATTATTTTTAAAACGTATTCCTACACTATTCTGAGGCGTGGATTTAGAAACGCAGAAAGCGCGAAAAAACGCTTCTTGGCCATTATCGACTTTAAAACCCACATTAAAACTAAAGACTGACTGCAGTCACCCTCCCCTTACCCCTCAGAAGGACCCGCTACAGGAAGTGCATCACAATCCCATTCAGTGGACGGACCAGGTTGCCTAGGAAACCAAAGGAACCAAAGTTTCTCTTTGTTGGTGATTTCCTTCAGAGCAGCAAACACAGTCGCACTTGCATGCTGCAGCAGAATAGCTTTCACTGTTGGTTTCATTGTTTAAACGAAAGCTTCTCTTTATTTGCGATTTTATTCAATCAGCAAACACAATCGCACTTCCAGGTTGGAGGAGAGTAGCTTTGCGCACGGAATTTCATTTTAAATAATCTCTCTTTATTTGCAATTTCCCCTGAGTATCAAACACACAGTGGCACATACAGGTTGCAGGAGAGTTTCTTGACCATGGGATTTATTCCGTTAAATGAAGGTTTCTCTTTGTTTGCGATTTCTCCGAAGCAGCAAACACAGGTCTCAGAAGAGTGGGATTGAGTGCATTTCTTCTGACATCTAAAGTTTGATGATTTCATTGTTTAAGTTTAAATCGTTTAAATTATGAACTTGGGACATACATATTTTACAAGACAGAATTTTTTGTTCAGCTTTTTTTTTCTAGACAAGACTTTATAGGTAAATCCTAAAGAGAGTTTTGCTTTTTAAATCCATCTTTTTCCGTTTATGTTACTAAATATTTCCTGTATCTGGATTGTGTAAAGGAAATGATGTGCAAGGTTACCATTAATATCTCCATGTAAATCATGTGTCAGGAGGTCAGAGATCATCATTAGTGTGGTTTCTCCTCTTCTGCTTCATTTTTAGAAAGGATCTTTATTGTTTCTACCTCTGCATATTGTAGTGTGCTTCTAGACAATGATCTGATCATTGCTTTTCAAATTCCCTCTCAGTTTCCTCCTATGTTACCTTTTCGATACTTTGTTCTGTATAATCAGTCTTTTAATTGTAATTAAATGAATGGAAAGGAACTTACACACACACACACACACACACAATTCCACAATCTTCTGTTTATATTACCTGCAGGAAATATATAAATATTTCCTGTATCTCTACTATGTACAAGAAATTATATGCAAGTTTAACATTAATATCTTCATGCATACTACATAGAGAAATAGCATATACTTAGCTTCAATATGTAATTAATCTTTATTGTTATATAAGAATATAACTTGTGTTGACTAGTTTATTTTACAAATTAAGACACCTTGAAATACTTGGAATGAACATTACCACACATAAGCATTGTAAAAGGATTAAAATGATAAGTTTCTCTTTGAGGAGAGATTCACAGAGAAAGACAACATAAATAAAATAGGAATATAGTTTCTACTAGGAGCCATTAATACCAAATATTAGTAAGGAACATTGACTTTCAGAGTCCCAAGCATTCAAACAGCATTACAAAGACATTAGGGTTATTCAAAATAAGGGATTTTGAAAAACAAGTTGCTAAAACATGCAAATTAGAGATGTGAAAGACAAAGAAAGGATTAACAATTAAATGAGGACTAAAGCCTTCAAAGAAGACTAAACAAGAAAGCAATTCTCAACAAATATTTATGGATAATCTATATGACAGGATGTCTGCACTTCTGTTTGTAACTAAATGTGCCCATAAAAAAGTGAAAACAAACCTGGTGGACTGTCAAATTTGGATTTTGGAGAATAAAAAATTGGGGGAAAAGGGAAGGAGGAGTGACAAAGAGATTCTAGTAAAGCAGTGCAGGACTAGGAGGGTAGGAACCACTGTCTTAAAGGTACATGTCACAATTCCAAGGATCATTAGGATTGGGGAAGTTAGAGAATCCTTAGGGCACAGCCCCACCTACCGTCCAAAAAATTGAGGATCCTAAGGAAAGGTCATTTAAAAGTTCTGAAAAGAAAGCTGGTGGCTCAGGGACACATTAATGTGTTCACTTCAGATGAACTCTTAAACTTTTATTTCAGTATGGAAATGGAACAGATGATTTCTGGATAGAGGGATCTATTTCATGCTTCCTTGTAAAAAAATAAGGAATTCTTGCCCATGTCATTTTTTCCTGCCCATTCTTACACATACTAGTAATTCTGACAATCAAAGTAAATAATATAAAGCTGTTTTTTTTTATTTTATTTACAAACATGGGGGAACCAGAGAATATTGTAATGAGAACACACAATTTTCATCTTTGGATCCCAAATTTATTCAGTTAACCATTTGTTGTGATATTTATTCTTGGCTGACTCTATATGTTATATTTCCATGAATATTTTTGTCTACAGTTATTCTATGGATCACAAGTCTAGAAAAAATTACTTAAGTTAAATCTTCCATGCATTTTAACAGTGTGATGGATGTGATGGAGTGGTATGCTTATTTGGTGCAGTCTCCAGGTGGTGTTGAGCCCCCTGACACCCTGCTGAAATCAGTTTCACTTGATGCCTGCAGTGCTGGGAAGCACCTTCCTTTCAAAGTGACTGGCTGGCTTCCTGAGAAAGCAGGGGTTTGTGCCTCAAAGCTAGGTCATAATGGTCATAGGACCAATTGAAGGTTCAGTCCTTTGTTCTCCATTGTTATGGCTTGGTGTGAAAGAGAGTGGAGATCCTCTCCCTGTTTTCCTTTGTCTCTCCTTACATCTATTTAAACCAGCTGTGGGAAATTTACCACAGATCTAATACACTCCATTTTTTTAAAAAAATGTAGCCAACAATGAAATGTTTACTGTTTTCAATTCCTGTCAGTTATGATCCTTGCTCCTTGAGTTTTTCTTAATTTTAGATTAGCTAGGTAGTTTCTCCCGAAAAAAAAACCTACAGTATTTTTTGTAAAGTAATATCTAATTTTTATGGAATTATTAACATCCTAAAACATGTTTCTATTCCTCCTCTTTATATTATAAATTATCTTTTATTTATATTGATGTGAAGTGTTTTTTCATAATGAATAATGTCAGTGACCTTTTTATAGTAGATAGTATCTTGTGATGGTCCTTTATTGTTCTTTATATTTTATATTGTTTCTCTTTGTTTAGTATTTTGTAGCAAAGTAACTTTAACATGAGATTTGTTAAAACAATATCAAACATTCTCCTTAGTGTTGATGAACTATTATAAAATACCATTTAAAATCTATCTGAGTTTCATTGAATTTTCAGTTTTTGGTTTTCAATGAGTATGGGGTCACAGAGCTTCCTATCCTCACTAACTAAGTCTAGCACTTAGTAGTTTCTATTAAATTTCCCCAAGGTTGGTCCTTTCACTTTGCCACTTCCCTTTCCAAAATATAGTTTAGTTGGTTATTTCCTTAGAAATTTGGGAACCAAATATCATAATTCAGAGTTCAACCATTTGTGTATGGTCCAAAGAGTAACTTAGTGAGGAACTGAAACCTTGTGACACATTGGTCATTAGTAGTTAGGGCAGGAAGACAGTGATAGTCCACATGTGATTTAAGTAGACTTACATGGGTCTCCCATTAAAGAGCTTTTACCAATGAAGGCTTTAAAAAAGCAAATTAATCCTTAAACTTGCAGATCCTTCCTCAAGGTAAAAACATGGTAGAATATACCCAAATTAACGACCATAGCCATGTAGTTGTTGAGTATTTTGTTTTATATCAATTTTATACTTTAGGATGGAAACGTTAATGTAACATTTGAATAGGTAAGAAAAAGGACAGAATTTCACAAACATGCCACTAAAAGTTGCTATCCTGATATTTACCTGTCATTTTTGTATAAATTCCTACACTTTTTGATATGTTAACAGTCTTATTATTTTCATGATAAACACATTTGTAGTGGTGATACAAAAGAATGAAAATAGAAAACAAATTGTAATGGAAACTCTCCCTTGTCACTATAATTCATGCCATTGAAAAGCCAATGCATTAAGCAGATTAGATTTCTGCTGCTTTATTTCACATGTACAATTTTATCATCGTTTCCATATCTGACCACAATTATTTCTATGCACTGTATAGCATTTAATGTTTTCACAAAAAAGTGAGGTGTGAAACTCCACCCTTAACACTAAAACAGGACTACTAGAGAAAACATTAATCTTCGCAACAGCACCTGGACAGCATTTTGAATTACACAAAGACAACCAAATATCCACTATTGAAATATTTTAACATATCCAAATGATTTCCATTTCTAAAGAAATATGTATTTACTTATTTTGTGATTTTTTTTCTGTGTATGTGTTTTGCTTACAATTACGTCGTTTCACCAGATGTAGGCTGCTTCCCAAGGGCATCGGAAAAGAGTGTTGGATCACTGTAATGGAACTTACCAACTGTTGTAAACCGTCATTTGGGTGATGGGAAGAAAACACAGGTTCTCTGCTAGAACAAAAGTTTCCCTTAACTACTAAGTCAGGATTTTGAACGTGGATTTTCCATGTTCATTTAAGTATTTTTAAACTGGTGGCCATATGTTTATGGCTTTGAGTCTTTTCTGGTTCGATGCTGAAGTCTATCACATTGTCTTTTTTAATGGTGTTTTTACTTCAGTTTTCATTCAATGATTAAACAAGTCCAGATTCTTCTGTTACATATTCATTTCCCAAACTGTATTAAAATAATTTTAATACTCAATTTAAATTATCTTGAGATTTATATGCTAATATACATGTATGAAAAGTTGCTGTTGCTATTGTCTGAGTGTTTGTGAATTTGGCCAAGTATATCCAGTGAATATCCAGAAAGAATGGACTTGCAATCTGTGTGTTTTCTCATCCTGTTTCTGTGTCTATTCTTCACACAAGTTAGAGCATGTCATATAGCTAATGAAAATATTACATAGCTGGGTACAATAAATTGAATCAGACCTTATTGCATCACTCTTACAACTTTATACCTTCTCCTCCTCACAGATCCATGATCCTTGAGTAAAAGAGGTTTATGAAAATATCCCATTTAGACCTGAGTACTTCACAGTGTCTCAGAAAATTGCCCTGATGTAGGTCTTAGTATTAATTTCAAAATAAAAATTTAATGGCATTGGGAAAAATTGCAATGGGTTTTGAGAACGGATTGAAATTTTCTCTGTATTTTATTTATTCCTCAATTACTTCACTTGAATATAGAATATATGTTTTTTTCTCAAATTCATGTCCCCTAGGTTTCCGTTACTAAGTTAATGTTTGCTTAAATTAAAAACAATCTTATTTACATTAAAATCTTTGTCTCCTCTCCCTAGAATCTGCCTATGCCCACATCCACCCACCATCATACTCCACATACACAACCCAGGGTGTGTGAGCCCTCCCATGAGGGATCATGAAAGTCTGTCACATCATTTGGAGCAAGACCAAGGGCCTCCCTTGTGTATCTAGTCTCAGAAAGTATCCCTCCATAGAGAATGGGCTCCCACAGATCATTTGTGCACTTGGGATAAATTCTGCTGCCACTACAAAAGACCTTATACGCTGCATAGGCCTCCCAAATGATACCCACAATCAGGAGTCCTGGTTCTCTCTTATGCTGTATCCCCAGCTGTCTGACTGGAGTTCATGAGTTCCCATTTCTCAGGTCACCTGATTCTTTGAGTTCCCTGCCATGATCTGGATCCCTTTGCTCATCATTCTCTCTCTACACCTGAGTACAGCTCAGGGCATAGCACCCTGAACACTCCCAATCTCATCACCTAGGTTCCTGAAGAATTGGCTTTTATTTTTGTTAATGAATGACATATTTCATATATTTTGTGAATAACAACACATTATCCTATTTATGTCTTTTACTTGTTAGAATATATCCTGTATTCCAGATAATATAATGGTCTCCATGTTATTTTTTTCTGCTTTAACTAGAGAGTACTACTGGAATATAAATTTTAATTGTGTGACTGGTTACTTTCTAAAAACTTAGCACTTCAAAAGGGGAGGCTGGAACATAGATGTCAAATTACAAGTCATCCAGACCTACAAACTGAGCTATAAGCATACCTGGACCCGAAAGTGAGATTATGGTTTAAAATATGAAGAAAATACAGGACAGAATCAGAAATGGACTCACAAACAAAGACCTTTAGAATATATCTGGAAACAACATTGCCTGGTTGCATTGGTATTATTTAGGTCTCTCATGATAATAAATCAGGTCAAGTGTCACATAGGTCTTCTGTGTGGATATATTCATTTTGTGTATTAATTTAAATTACAAACAAGCTTGTGTTACATGTCAATCCCAGTTCCCTCTCACTTCCCTCCTCCCATACCCCCAAACTACCCATATTCCATCTCCTTTCTGCTCCCCAGGGAGGATGAGGCCTTCATTTGGGAATCATCAAAGTCTGTGGTAGCATTTGGAAGAGGGCCTAGGTTCTTCCTAGTGTGTCTAGCCTGAGAGAGTATACCTCTATGTGGAATGCACTCCTAAACTCCATTCATATAAAAGGAATAAATACTGATCCACTACTAGAGGCTCCGTAGATTTCCCAGGAGTCCTAACTTACACAGAAGTTCAGATGGTCTGCATCAATCTGTTGCTGGTTTCTCTGCTATCAGAATTGTGTCCAGAAGCTCCCACTTGTTCAGCTCTGCTGTTTCTGTGGGTTTCTCCAGCCTGGTCTTGAACACTATACTCATCCCTATTCCCTCTCTGCAACTGGATTCCAGGAGTCTAGCTCAGTGTTTAGCTGTGGATGTCTGATTCTGCTTCCATAAGCTATTTGAGGAAGATTCTAGGATGCCCTATAAGGTAGACATCAATCTAATTATCAGGAAAGTGCATTTAGGGAAGCCTCTCCACTATTCCTTAGATTGTTAGTTGGGGTTGGTGGATGTACTTACATATTGTATAAATGGACACATCTATCATTGTGTATATGAATATCCAAATATATTTAAAACTGATCAAAGAAGAATGCTTAATTCTAATTGTTTATTATATGAACAAATAAAGCAGCAAATTAATTGTTCCACATGTTAATTTTCAATAAACATCCACAGCACTTGTGTGAAATTTGGCTGCATTAATTCAATCACGTGTGAAAAAAAATATGTTCAAATAGTAACAAAATCCCTCTTAATGAGTCAAAGGAAAGATCTTTAGCAAGTACATATAGAGTTATAACATATCCTGTTCCCATTTTGAGTATTAATTTATTAACTTAGTGTCCCAGTTCAGATACTTATTTCACCACTTCATTCGATTATGTTCCCCATAAAATTATAGTTATCTGAACACACACACACACACACACACACACACACACACACACACACACACACACACACACACACACACACACACATCTAGATACAAACACATGTATGTATATCTGTGTTTTGGGGATCACAAAAGACTCATTTATTGAAAATGTATGCTCAACTTGACCAAAATAAAAGAAAATATTTTTGGCAAAACTTCTTGATTTTTGACCCCCACATATATGAAAAGAAAAGGCTGATTATGTAGAAATTCTTTCCCATTGTTTTGTTACTAACAAACAACAAGTGAGCAACAGATGCAAAAAATCTCAATGAAAGTTTGAATATGATATTTGAAAAGTGACTATTGGGGTCAGCACAGTTTCTCAGGAACACATTGCTAACCATGTGATCTGTGAGAACAGGGACTCTCAACCATCCCTGTACAAAAAATTAAGCAACTAAGTAATACTTCCTTTAACAGCAATGTGTAGGCAGAAGTTAGTATTCAGCTTGATCCTACCACACTCTACTCCAAAATAAACACCCAAAGGCTTCTATTTATTAAAAACTATCTTCCTTAAGATCAAGCTTATTCTCGACTGTCTCTCTCTAATTACTAACCCATTTATATTAATCAGTGAATTTCCAGGTGGTTTAACATACCAGAGAAAAGCAGGACAACCTAACTCCCTGGCAATTACATGACAACTTTCTAGAGACTCACTCTCTGTGTACCTCTCAACAGAAATCTTCTATGCTGGAAGCCTTTCCTATATGTACCCCCTTGCTATATCATGCCTGGCCATTGACCAAAATAGCTTTATTCAGTAATCAAGAAGAGAAACATATATTCACATCATACAGAAAGGCATGAAGAAAACAAAGAATTTTTTTAACTTTGACATACTCCAATTATGTATTGCAAAAGGCAATTAGCAAAAGCTATAGCTACCAATATGTAGTTCCTTAATATTTGAGAAATATAAAGAAAATATTCCATTATCTTTCCTATCCTTGTTAATTTAAAGCTTTATGTGCAACTTAGCATTTATTATAAATATGGAAATCCATAACCATAAAATTATGAGTCTTCAACACCACCACGTGCTCCATAAGGTTGGTATATAAACTCTAGAAGTGACAGAGACATCTCATTCCCAAGAAAGTCACCCAAAGATACTATGTACTCATAGGGAATCCATCTTCAGCCTATATGCCCAGGATGTCTGGCACACATATTGATGAAGAAGGAACATATAGGATTATACTTTCCATTCGCAACTACAGAAGTCACTCTTCTTTGAACCCTGCTTGTCCATTTTGGACAACATGCCTTCAAGCAGTCAAGGAGAGAAATTTCTGTTTCAAATCATTGATCCTGGCAAGTTAAAGGCAAACTCCATAAAGATTTTGCTCGATGAACATCTTCCTCTCTGACATTACCTGCTGATTTCACAAGATTATACTATTTAGAGATAACCAACTCCTATCTAATCAAGTTATTGTCTTGAAGCAGCTTTCTTAAATAAAATTATGGAAAAGAAAACAATTAGCGATCATTGTAGGCTGTTTAAATCATAAGAAAAATTGGTAAAAAGGAAAACAACAACTGAACATTGAAAAAGGTAAAACAGCTACCATTGAGGATTTCACTAAAAGCTATAGGTACAGGGGAAAGGATGTAGCTCACTCAGCATCCAAATAACTATTGATCTATCTCTATAGCCCCCTTCTTTGCCCAAAAGACTGGTTTGACAAGCTATTGACTTAGATTCACTATAACTATAGAAAGCCACAGTAAACACTTTGATTTTTTCAACTTTTTTATTTGAATTAGAAAGAGGATTGATTTACATGACAATCCCAGTTCACTTAACCCACCCGTCCTCCCCTAACAACAGCCCCCCAACTTTAAACCCTACCTATCACATATCATTTCTGCTCCCCCAGAATGATGAGGCCTTCCATAGGGCGTCATCAGTGTCTATTGTATCCTTTGGGATAGAGCATAGACCCAGCCCCATGTGTGTTGGCTCAGGGAATAATCCTCTATATGGAATGGGCTCCCAAGTCCACACCTATGCTAGGGCTAAGTAGTGAACTTCTAAAGGATGCCCCATAGATTTCCGAAGTTTCCTCACAGAAACCCATGTTCCTGGGGTCTGGATCAGTCCCATACTGGTATTCCAGCTATCAGTCTGGGGAGCAAGAGTTCCCGATGTACAGTTCAGATGTTTCTGTGGGTTTCACCAGCCTGGTCTGGACCCCTGTGCTCTTCACTAGTCCTTCTCTGAATCTGGGTTCCAGTTCAGTTCGGTAATGAGTTGTGGGTGTCTGCTTCTACTTCCACCAACTGCAGGATGAAGTCTATAGGATGGCACATAAGTTAGTCATCAATCTCATTATTAGGGGAGGA
Organism: Cricetulus griseus; assembly: GCF_003668045.3. Classification (NCBI taxonomy): domain Eukaryota; kingdom Metazoa; phylum Chordata; class Mammalia; order Rodentia; family Cricetidae; genus Cricetulus; species Cricetulus griseus. The sequence goes on along the minus strand of NC_048596.1, from coordinate 136,837,442 downwards.
CATTTAAGGTAGCCACTCCTCTGTTGCTTAGATTTTTAGCTGGTGTCATCTGCGTAGATCTCCAGACATTTCCCTGGATTACTCTGTAAACCAGAGATGTCTCCCTCTATTATGATATCTCCATTCTTGTTATCATCTGTTCTTCCCCCAACTCAACCTTTCTGCTCCCTCATGTCCTCTGCATCTCTCCTCTTCTCCCCTTCTCATTCTCCAAGCTCCCTCCCTGCTCTTCCCGTGCCCACTTGTACAGCCACTGTGGAAATCAGTATGGTGACTGCTCAAGAAAATGGGAATGAGTCTACCACAAGATCCAGCAATTCCACTCCTAGGCATATACCCAAAAGAGCACATTAATATAACAAGGACATCTGTTCCACCATGTTCATAGCAGCATTATTTGTAATAGCCAGAAACGGGAAGCAGCCTAGATGCCCCTCAACTGAAGAATGGATAGAGAAAATGTGGTACATTTACATAATGGAGTACTACTCAGCAGAAAAAAAAACAATGGAATCTTGAAAATTGCAGGAAAATGGATGGAACTCGAAGAAACCATTATGAGTGAGGTAACCCAATCACAAAAACACAAACATGATATGTACTTACTCATATGTGGACCTGCTTTATGATACATAGTAGTGACCATGCTTTATCAGAGCTGTTTTTAATGATGTTGCTCAGAATGGTGTCCTTTCAGATGATGATTGAGAAGCTAATTTAAAAAAACATGGAGCCAGGTACCACAAGGGTAACAGAACTGTGCTGTTTTTCTGGTATTTTGTTTTTTACTTTTTTTGTTAATGGAGAGTGCTAGATGTCTCTACAATTTTGTTTAAATAACTGCAGAACCTGGAACCTGGAAAAGCTATTGCTGCTATTGATGCATAACATACTGACATTATTGATATATATATATATATATATATATCAGACATCTTTCTTTGGTTTTCATGTCTATACTCTGGGACATGTGTACACAACATACACACAGAATGGGAAGAAGGAGAAGAAAGGAGGACGGAGGAGTGAGAGTGGGAGAGAAGAAAGAGAGGGGGTAGGAGAAAGAAGGGGAGGGAGGGAGGGAGGGAGGGAGAGAGAGACAGAGAGAGAGAGAGAGAGAGAGAGAGAGAGAGAGATGATGATGATGATGATGATGATGATGATGATGATGATGCTTGGGATAAATTCCTAATTTTTGTGAACTTAAGAAAGAAAATCCTTCCTTTCAAGATACCATCTTAGCATCTCTGTAAGTTCAAGGCCAATCTGGTCTACAGAGTAAGTTCCAGGACACCTAGGGCTGTTACACAGAAAAACCCCATCAGAAAAAAAGCAAAACCAAAATAACAACAACAAACAAAATTACAAACAAAGACACCCTCTTAGAAAGAATGCTTTATGCTAAACAGGCCAAAGGTTTAAACACATAATCCACCCACCTCTCAATCTGTCTGACAGTACCTTCCTTCCTTGAACAAATATTTGTGGAGCCCTGGTATCATGTTTTGGGCCCTGAGCTTCCTCTTGGTCCTAACTTACATCATTGTTACCATTTAAACAGTGAGCCTTTCTGTAGATAGTTTTGCATTTTAGAATTTTGTACAGGGCAGGGACTTTACTAAAATTTTGATTATGATCCACCCTGTCTGAGATCCTTTGGTGTCAAGCTGAGAATCTGGCATGTTCTTTCTAAAAGCCTCGTTTCCAGGAAGCTGTACTGTGGCTTTATAATTCCAGGAAACACTTAACCAACTGGTCTTGATGGAGAATCCTGGCTAGGATTTCTATGCAACTGATTATATGCTTTACTAAAACATCCCTGTGTGGATCTGAAACATTCGACTGCTCCTCTTGCCAGAGTCGAAGGGACACATCACTGTCTGGACACTGGTTCACAGATGCTCTACATCATGGACACCCTGGAAGCTGGAGATCCGTGTTAAGGTCACCCTTGTTGGAAGCTAACAGTGGCATGGCTGTGACTCACTGGTAGACCTGTCTTCCGTGGGCTTTGGGCCCTGTCTTAAGAAACTTGTGTCATTTCAGAGATTTCTTCTGAAAGCCTAAGGCTGCTCTAGTGCTTTTAACGACAAGAAGGCAGAGCTGCATTCTCAGAACCATCACTCAGGTCATTTTCGGCGTCGATCCTCAGGTGTTCCGTACACCTACTGTTTAAGAAGCTTTGAGCTGAAATGCTGGCAGCATCCCTCCTTCATTCCTCACCTTCCTTGCTGCTTGGTCCCCTAGACCTTCTCATCCCATCCATACTGAATGATGGCAAACAGGCCAGATGCTAATGAATTTCAGTGCTGTGGAATCATTTGCTGAGGTTACTTGAGAATAATATCCCAACCCAACTCCTGAGAAAAATCAATAAAATACTCAATAAAACCATTAACAAATATTTATCCAGGTCCTTCTGGCTTTCAGAGTTTCCATGGAGAAATATGTGTGTAATTCTGATAGGTTTGCCTTTATATGTTACTTGGCCTTTTTCCCTTGCTGCTCTTAATATTTTTTCTTTATTCTGTGTGTTTGGTTTTTTAATTATTATGTGACGAGGGACTTTCTTTTGTGGTCCACTCTATTTGGAATTTTGTAGGCTTATTGTACTTTCATTGGCATGTCTTTCTTTAGGTTGGGGAAGTTTTCTTCTATGATTTTGTTGACTATGTTTTCTGCACCTTTGAGTTGTGTTTCTTCTCCTTCTTCTATACTTATTATCTTTAGGTTTGGTCTCGC